>NC_134505.1:1434359-1534359 GCF_040206685.1 Ascaphus truei
GAGAAACATTCCACTGGTGTGGGTGGGGTCCGGGTACATGTAAGGGCACTGGCCCTGGGCAACCTTCACTGGACTCGGAGGTGGGGAGTAATGTGTTGGGTACATCAGCGGAGGTTGAACGTGTCCTGACATCAGCTGGGGGTAGAGTGGTCCCCCCGTTGACATTCCTTGAGGCAGGGTGGTAACTGGAGAAGCTGGCGGCAACAAGGTCTGTGCCATGCTCATAGCCAGGGATAAGACGTTGGCCAAGGAGAACATGGGCGTGGTGGCCGACCACTGGGTGGCTGTTGGGGAACTCGACGCCAGGGCCGACACCGCATTGCTCATAGTCTGCGGCACCATCCCGCTGCTTAGCATGTGCTGCAAGGGATTCGGGTGGTTGACGGCAGGCCTCATCAGACTGGGAAACAGAGGGTTCTGGGAGGCCATCGCCCCTGCTGAAGACGGGGGCATCATGTGCTGGGGCAGGGAGGACAGGTAGTTGCCAGCCTGCAGGGAGCTGAAAGCCGCCGGCGGGAAGGTCTGGGAGGTTGGCATGGAATAGCTTGTTGGGAACGGTACGGCCGGGCTGGGCGCGTTCTCGAAAGACGGCCAAGTTCTGCTGGCTGCCACCGGTGAACCTACGCAAGAAACAGAAGCAGGTTACAACGACAAGATTTCTCAACTGGCAGATCCCTGCAATGTAGGACTTCAAGACAACAAGGTCCCCCCATCATGCAGCTCTGGGGAGACAGAAAACTCAATATAAGAACACATCCATGAGATTGACTATAATTAGTGTCTACCGCAAGGGAGAACCGTACATGGTCGTAATACATCAAAGGGATGGAGGCATCAGGAGTTGCGTTACCATCTGCAATGTAACCCCACTGGATCGCTCCAAAAACGTTCATATTAGAATACAGAATATCATCTTTGCTGATGACACTAAATTGTTTAAGGTAGTTGAATCAGAGCAGGATGTAATTTCTCTTCAGAAGGACTTGGAGAGACTGGAAACGTGGGCAGGTAAATGGCAGATGAGGTTTAATACAGATAAATGTAAGGTTATGCATTTGGGAGGCAAGAATAAACAGGCGACTTACACATTAAATTGGGATAAATTGGGGGAATCCTTGATGGAGAAGGATTTAGGAGTGCTGGTAGACAGCAGGCTTAGCAATAGAGCCCAAAGTCAGGCAGTAGCTGCAAAGGCAAACAAGATCTTATCTTGCATCAAACGGGCAATGGATGGAAGGGAAGTAAACATAATTATGCCCCTTTACAAAGCATTAGTAAGACCACACCTTGAATATGGACTACAATTTTGGGCACCACTCCTTAGAAAAGACATTCTGGAACTAGAGAGAGTGCAGAGAAGAGCCACCAAATTAATAAAGGGGATGGACAATCTAACTTATGAGGAGAGGCTAGCTAAATTAGATGTATTTACATTAGAAAAGAGGCGTCTAAGAGGGGATATGATAACTATATACAAATATATTCGGGGACAATACAAGCAGCTTTCAAAAGAACTATTCATCCCATGGGCAGTACAAAGGACTCGGGGGCAATCTGTAACAGGGTGCTATCGTACAAAAACAACATCGCAAATACACCCACATGATGGGAAAAGGAAATTCCTGGACCACAGAGCTTACAATCTAAGTGGGGAAGTTGGCAAGACTTGCAGAGACAGCAGGGGAAAGGAGTAAGTGCAGTGGGTGGCAGTGCCTGGCCTTGATGGTGGGTGTGGGCAGAAGTGGTCATACGTCCCAGGCTACTGAGATGCTTCATGCAGAAGGTCGCGAGTGTTGGTTTGGAAGGTGGGGAGAGATGGTGCCGGGGTGTATACGGAGAGGGAGGGAGACCCACAGGTGGGGAGCAGAGCGGGAGAAAGGTTTTAGGCGAGGAGAGAGCAGCAGGGTAACGGAGACCGGTGTGTGCAGGGCGCTGGACGTGAGAGCCGACACAAAACAGGATGCAGCCGGGGCACGGAGGGGGAAGAGAAATCCTACATAATGCTAAGCACTGAAAGCAAGTCTTTGAAGTGGGTGACTCCGGTTGGCATCCCCGTCCCAACTCTCCTGGCGACCACATGCCTCAGACGCCAGTGTTAGAATATAAGCTTTTCGGGCGGGGACGGGGGGGGGTGATTTTCGGCATCTTCGCATGCGCAGACCTGCAATCCCCCCTTCTGCGCATGCGCGACCTCGGCAGCCCCCGTCCTGCGCATTGCGCAGACATGGCGGCCCCCCTTCTCGGTACCGCTGTATGAGCGGAACGCCGAAAAGCAGGGGGCCCTGCTGCATCCCAAATGAAGCCACAAAGATCGCACAACTGGCAAAGTCACATCCTGAATCGTTCAGTAACATCCGTGTCTTCCCACCCACCCCCCCCACAGCCACGCGATTAGGTAATAAGACAAACAGAGCTGGGTCTCCACGTGCCTCTCCAATGAAGAAGGCAGCGTCACCTGAAGCTAAGGACACGGTGTGTACAGGGCGTCCCCTACCTGCCGATCATGGGACCAGCGAGGCTGGCACAGAGACCTGGCACACGCCCCAGACCACATTGGCTGGGTCACCCAGCTTCTTGAGTGATGGCAGCGGAAGCTCGCTTGATCAAAGCGGTTGGCACCTGGCCGCTCTCTTTCTCTCCGGGACACCTGCAGCATTTGTCGCCCAAGTGAAGGAGCCAGGGAGTAAAGCTACCGACTGTAAACAATGAGTGGTGAAGCAGGGGAGCCTGGTTCAATTCCCCGTGTCACCTCCATGTGACCTAGGGCAAGTCACTTTATCTCCCTGTGCCTCAGGCATAGATTGTAAGCTCAACAGGGCAGGGACTGTGGGAGTAACAATCTTATGTGCTGGGTACCGCACGTGATGCTGTAATTGCGACGCGCGCCGAGTCCAACTGGGAGAGAAGCGCTATATGAAATATAGTTATTATTACAGCTCAACCCCGTTATAGCGCGATCCGCTACAACGCGGATCCGCTTATAGCGCGGTGCACGCGTGGCTCCCAATTTATCGTATTTATTGATACTTTGCAAACACGGTTATTGGCGTCTTAAATACTTTGTTGTACAACGCACACAATGGTACATTATTACTAACGCGATCCGCTTATAGCGCGGTGTGATTCTTTGGACCCCAAGCAAAGCGTTATAAGGGGGTTGAGCTGTATTATTAATTATGTATTATTATTATTAAGTGTCACTAAAAACTGGAAGCTGTGACCGTGAGACTAGCGCTGTGACTTCTGTTCTCACATGCCAGGATCAGGACTTTTATAGCAGCTCAATATCCACTGATAATAAAAGTACTACAACACTGCGGTGGCAATAATGTCTCCTTAATGCAGTGTTTTGCCACAGGGGTTCCCTGGGCATCCTTGTAGGGTTCCCTGCAATTATCAGGTCATTAAAAAATGGTACCAAATACAGAAGGATTTACAATGCATCTGATCTCAGACGCGCTGTTAGAGAGAGTCGGGGATCAGATACATTGTAAGGAACCCCCATTAGTACACTTTGCCCCTAGGAGTGACTGACCCCTTAACCATGTCACTGCCATTACTACACTTTGCCCCTAGGAGGGACTGATCCCTTAACCATGTCACTGCCATTACTACACTTTGCCCCTAGGAGGGACTGATCCCTTAACCATGTCACTGCCATTACTACACTTTGCCCCTAGGAGGGACTGACCCCTTAACCATGTCACTGCCATTAGTACACTTTGCCCCTAGAGAAGAGACTGTCCCCATAAACATGTCACTGCCATTAGTACACTTTGCCCCTAGGAGGAACTGATCCCTTAACCATGTCACTGCCATTAGTACACATTGCCCCTAGGAAAGACTGATCCCTTAACCATGTCACTGCCATTAGTACACTTTGCTCCTAGGAGAGACTGACCCCTTAACCATGTCACTGCAATTAGTACACTTTGCACCAAAGAAGGGGCTGACCCCTTAACCATGTCACTGCCATTAGTACACTTTCCCCTAGGAAGGACTGACCCCTTAACCATGTCACTGCCATTAGTACACTTTGCTCCTAGGAGAGACTGACCCCTTAACCATGTCACTTCCATTTGTACACTTTGCCCCTAGGAAGGACTGACCCCTTAACCATGTCACTGCCATTAGTACACTTTGCCCCTAGGAAGGTCTGACCCCTTAACCATGTCACTGCCATTAGTACACTTTGCCCCTAGGAAGGTCTGACCCCTTAACCATGTCACTGCCATTAGTACACTTTGCCCCTAGGAAGGACTGACCTGTCAACTCTGAAACAACAGCCCTAAACTTGGCTACATTATTGCTAATGTATGTCTATGTAGATGTCTAGTACCTATGGACATGGCTGGTAGGTAGAGTTTGGAGCCAAGGTCCGGTGACATGGGGAGAGGTCCAGCGTTCCCAAAGACCTCATTGTCCAACACGGGACTGCTCTGGTAGTGCTGACCCGGGGAGTTCATTCCTTTGCTGGGACTCGTACATGTCAGATCTGGAAGAGAAACGCAAGACGAAAAAAATGACGTGTACGGAGCGTTCCAACTGGAACATACAACCCAAAGACGGCCAACGCCTCATTATAATGAATTTGCGACGGGTGTACGAGTTCTCCCCCAACTCGCGAAAGTTTGTGCGAACTTTTGGTTATTCAAAAACCGCGTCACAGTGCACAATACCTCCTAAGTCTCTATTTCGCTGGGTTTTCGCCACCCTGCCCTTCCCCCTTTATCTCTTGACATACAGTGCTTCCGCTGCAGCAAAGGGTTCTGGGTAATGACATGCAATTGAGCACACACACACACAGAGTCACCTTTTTCTTCTTGTCCATTGTAACATGGGTTCTCTACAACCTTCTGCCAGCCGTGTCACACAGCTTTTTCAGCACAGCCCGGGATAAAGTGCAGAGCCAGCCAACCCACTCACAGGCAGCTCTTTTGACCTTTTGAACCTTCTCACTGTGAGGCAGGTTATACCGGCTTTTGAACGTGACGTTGGAATAGGTCTCAACCCCACATTCCGTAAGTTATGGTGAGAAGCAGGGCTGCAGACCTGTCTCCGACGTGCTCACAAGTGATATTTTTATTTTGCGGTAGATTGTACGGTGAAGGGTAACCGTCACTTTTTTTTTTTTACCCACCTAAACACCGATTTAAACGAATTTTCCATTTTACTTAGCCCGATTTGCGCATATTTAAGCACATTTTTGCTTTATAATAATAATTATTATTATTATATTTATTTAATAATGCTTTCACTAAGACTAAAGTTTGCTTACTGTAATCTTTGTTGTTTTTTTTTTTAAATATAGAGCCGACTTTTTTCAAACTTAGATAAATTCTCAAAAAAGTAGAATGCCGGTTTCCCAGCAGATTTGAAGTTTGACGACAAAGTTTGCCTCTCTCTGCCAAGGTGTCTAATAGCTCGGGCGGATACATTCCATAGCGGAGAAAGGTTTCCTGGAGTTTATAGGTTGGCTCGGACTGGCTTACTGGGAATGGCTCGGACTGGCTTACTGGGAATGGCTCGGACTGGCTTACTGGGAATGGCTCGGACTGGCTTACTAGGAAAGGCATACACTGGCTTACTGGGAATGGCTTGGACTGGCTTACTGGGAATGGCTTGGACTGGCTTACTGGGAATGGCTTAGACTGGTTTACTGGGAATGGCTCGGACTGACTTACTGGGAATGGCTTAGACTGACTTACTGGGAATGGCTTGGACTGGCTTACTGGGAATGGCTCGGACTGGCTTACTGGGAATGGCTTAGACTGGATTACTGGGAATGGCTTGGACTGGCTTACTGGGAATGGCTCGGACTGGCTTACTGGGAATGGCTTGGACTGGCTTACTGGGAATGGCTCTGACTGGCTTACTGGGAATGGCTTAGACTGGCTTACTGGGAATGGCTTGGACTGGCTTACTGGGAATGGCTCGGACTGGCTTACTGGGAATGGCTCGGACTAGCTTACTGGGAATGGCTCGGACTTGCTTACTGGGAATGGCTCGGACTGGCTTACTGGGAATGGCACAAACTGGCTTACTGGGAATGGCTCAGACTGGCTTACTGGGAATGGCTTGGACTGGCTTACGGGGAATGGCTTGGACTGGCTTACTGGGAATGGCTCGGACTGGCTTACTGGGAATGGCTCGGACTGGCTTACTGGGAATTACTGGGAATGGCTTGGACTGGCTTACTGGGAATGGCTCGGACTGGCTTACTGAGAATGGCTTTGACTGGCTTACTGGGAATGGCTCAGACTGGATTACTGGGAATGACTGGTAATGGCTCAGACTGGCTTACTGGGAATTACTGGGAATGGCTCGGACTGGCTTACTGGGAATGACTGGTAATGGCTCAGACTGGCTTACTGGGAATGGCTCGGACTGGCTTACTGGGAATGGCTTGGACTGGCTTACTGGGAATTACTGGGAATGGCTCAGACTGGCTTACTGGGAATGGCTCAGACTGTCTTACTGGGAATGACTGGGAATGGCTCAGACTGGCTTACTGGGAATTACTGGGAATGGTTCGGACTGGATTACTGGGAATGACTGGGAATGACTCAGACTGGCTTACTGGGAGTTACTGGGAATGGCTTAGACTGTCTTACTGGGAATTACTGGGAATGGCTCAGACTGGCTTACTGGGAATGACTGGGAATGGCTCAGACTGTCTTACTTGGAATGACTGGGAATGGCTCAGACTGGATTACTGGGAATGACTGGGAATGGCTTAGACTGGCTTACTGTGAATTACTGGGAATGCTTCGGACTGGCTTACTGGGAATTACTGGGAATGGTTCGGACTGGCTTACTGGGAATGACTGGGAATGGCTCGGACTGGATTACTGGGAATGACTGGGAATGACTGGGAATTACTGGGAATGGCTCAGACTGGCTTACTGGGAATGACTGGGAATGGCTCGGACTGGATTACTGGGAATGACTGGGAATGGCTCAGACTGGCTTACTGGGAATTACTGGGAATGGCTCAGACTGGCTTACTGGGAATGACTGGGAATGGCTCAGACTGGCTTACTGGGAATTACTGGGAATGGCTCAGACTGGCTTACTGGGAATGACTGGGAATGGCTCAGACTGGCTTACTGGGAATGACTGGGAATGGCTCAGATTGGATTACTTGGAATGACTGGGAATGGTTCACACTGGCTTACTGGGAATGACTGGGAATGGCTCAGACTGGCTTACTGGGAATTACTGGGAATGGCTCAGACTGGCTTAATGGGAATTACTGGGAATGGCTCAGACTGGATTACTGGGAATGACTGGGAATGGCTCAGACTGGCTTACTGGGAATGACTGGGAATGGCTCAGACTGGCTTACTGGGAATGACTGGGAATGGCTCAGACTGGATTACTCAGAATGACTGGGAATGGTTCAGACTGGCTTACTGGGAATGACTGGGAATGGCTCAGACTGGCTTACTGGGAATTACTGGGAATGGCTCAGACTGGTTTACTGGGAATTACTGGGAATGACTGGGAATGGTTCAGACTGGATTACTGGGAATGACTGGGAATGGCTCAAACTGGATTACTGGGAATGACTGGGAATGGCTCAGACTGGCTTACTGGGAATTACTGGGAATGACTGGGAATGGCTCAGACTGGATTACTGGGAATGACTGGGAATGGCTCAGACTGGATTACTGGGAATTACTGGGAATGGCTCCGACTGGATTACTGGGAATTACTGAGAATGGCTCAGACTGAATTACTGGGAATGGCTCAGACTGGATTACTGGGAATTACTGGGAATGGCTCAGACTGGCTTACTGGGAATGACTGGGAATGGCTCAGACTGGACTACTGGGAATTACTGGGAATGGCTCAGACTGGCTTACTGGGAATTACTGGGAATGGCTCAGACTGGCTTACTGGGAATTACTGGGAATGGCTCAGACTGGATTACTTGGAATGACTGGGAATGGCTCAGACTGGATTACTGGGAATTACTGGGAATGGCTCAGACTGGCTTACTGGGAATGACTGGGAATGGCTCAGACTGGACTACTGGGAATTACTGGGAATGGCTCAGACTGGCTTACTGGAAATGACTGGGAATGGCTCAGACTGGCTTACTGGGAATTACTGGGAATGGCTCAGACTGGATTACTTGGAATGACTGGGAATGGTTCAGACTGGCTTACTGGGAATGACTGGGAATGGCTCAGACTGTCTTACTGGGAATGACTGGGAATGGCTCAGACTGGATTACTGGGAATGACTGGGAATGGCTCAGACTGGATTACTGGAAATGACTGGGAATGGCTCAGACTGGCTTACTGGGAATGACTGGGAATGGCTCAGACTGGATTATTGGGAATTACTGGGAATGGTTCACACTGGCTTACTGGGAATGACTGGAAATGGCTCAGACTGGCTTACTGGGAATTACTGGTAATGGCTCAGACTGGCTTACTGGGAATGACTGGGAATGACTGGGAATGGCTCAGACTGGATTATTGGGAATGACTGGGAATGGCTCAGACTGGCTTACTGGGAATGACTGGGAATGGCTCAGACTGGATTACTGGGAATTACTGGGAATGGCTCAGACTGGATTACTGGGAATGACTGGGAATGGCTCAGACTGGATTACTGGGAATGACTGGGAATGGCTCAGACTGGATTACTGGGAATTACTGGGAATGGCTCAGACTGGATTACTGGGAATGACTGGGAATGGCTCAGACTGGCTTACTGGGAATTACTGGGAATGGCTCAGACTGGATTACTGGGAATGACTGGGAATGGCTCAGACTGGCTTACTGGGAATTACTGGGAATGGCTCAGACTGGATTACTGGGAATGACTGGGAATGGCTCAGACTGGTTTACTGGGAATGACTGGGAATGGCTCAGACTGGATTACTGGGAATGACTGGGAATGGCTCAGACTGGCTTACTGGGAATGACTGGGAATGACTGGGAATGGCTCAGGCTGGCTTACTGGGTACCTTGGAAATCCCTGGTGGATCAGACTGGCCTTCCCAGACTAGACTCCCAGAAAGACAGGTCAACTGGCCAAATCTCCCATGGCTGGCAGTGTGTGTGTGTGTGTGTGTGTGTATCAGTATGTGTGTGTGTGTCTGAGTCAGGCTGCTCAGTGTGTATCTGTGTGTATCAGTGTGTGTGTGTGTGTGTGTTTGTGTGTATCAGTGTGTGTGTGTTTGTGTGTATCAGTGTGTGTGTGTGTGTGTATCTGAGTCAGTCTGCTCTGTGTTTATCAGTGTGTGTGGGTGTGTGTATCTGAGTCAGTCTGCTCTGTGTTTATCAGTGTGTGTGGGTGTGTGTATCTGAGTCAGTCTGCTCTGTGTTTATCAGTGTGTGTGGGTGTGTGTATCTGAGTCAGTCTGCGATGTGTGTATCAGTGTGTGTGTGTGTGTGTGTGTATCTGAGTCAGTCTGCTCTGTGTTTATCAGTGTGTGTGGGTGTGTGTATCTGAGTCAGTCTGCCCTGTGTGTATCAGTGTGTATGTGTGTGTATCAGTGTGTATCTGAGTCAGTCTGCTCTGTGTGTATCAGTGTGTGTGTGTGTGTATCTGAGTCAGTCTGCTCTGTGTGTATCAGTGTGTGTGTGAGTGTATCTGAGTTAGTCTGCTCTGTGTGTATCAGTGTGTATGTGTGTGTATCAGTGTGTGTCTGTATCTGAGTCAGATTGCTCTGTGTGTGGTCAGTGTGTGTGTGTGTGTGTGTGTGTGTGTATCTGAGTCAGGCTGCTCTGTGTGCATCAGTGTGTGTGTGTGTGTGTGTGTGTGTATCTGAGTCAGTCTGCTCTGTGTGCATCAGTGTGTGTGTGTGTGTATCTGAGTCAGGCTTCTCTGTGTGTATCAGTATGTGTCTGTATCTGAGTTAGTCAGCTCTGTGTGTGTGTGTATCTGAGTTAGTCTGATCTGTGTGTATCAGTGTGTATGTGTGTGTATCAGTGTGTGTCTGTATCTGAGTCAGGTTGCTCTGTGTGTATCAGTGTGTGTGTGTGTGTGTGTGTGTGTATCTGAGTCAGGCTGCTCTGTGTGCATCAGTGTGTATGTGTGTGCATCAGTGTGTGACTGTATCTGAGTCAGCCTGCTCTGTGTGTATCAGTGTGTGTGTGTCTGTGTGTATCTGAGTCAGACTGCTCTGTGTGTATCAGTGTGTGTGTGTGTGTGTGTGTGTGTGTGTATCTGAGTCAGGCTGCTCTGTGTGCATCAGTGTGTGACTGTATCTGAGTCAGTCTGCTCTGTGTGTATCAGTGTGTGTGTGTCTGTGTGTATCTGAGTCAGGCTGCTCTGTGTGTATTAGTGTGTGTGTGTATCTGAGTCAGGTTGCTCTGTGTGTATCAGTGTGTGTGTGTGTGTGTATGTGTGTGTGTGTGTGTGTGTGTGTATCTGAGTCAGGCTGCTCTGTGTGCATCAGTGTGTGACTGTATCTGAGTCAGCCTGCTCTGTGTGTTTCATTGTGTGTGTGTGTCTGTGTGTATCTGAGTCAGGCTGCTCTGTGTGTATTAGTGTGTGTGTGTGTATCTGAGTCAGGTTGCTCTGTGTGTATCAGTGTGTGTGTGTGTGTGTGTATGTGTGTGTGTGTGTGTGTGTGTGTATCTGAGTCAGGCTGCTCTGTGTGCATCAGTGTGTGACTGTATCTGAGTCAGTCTGCTCTGTGTGTATCAGTGTGTGTGTGTCTGTGTGTATCTGAGTCAGGCTGCTCTGTGTGTATTAGTGTGTGTGTGTGTATCTGAGTCAGGTTGCTCTGTGTGTATCAGTGTGTGTGTGTGTGTGTGTGTGTGTATCTGAGTCAGGCTGCTCTGTGTGCATCAGTGTGTGACTGTATCTGAGTCAGTCTGCTCTGTGTGTATCAGTGTGTGTGTGTCTGTGTGTATCTGAGTCAGGCTGCTCTGTGTGTATTAGTGTGTGTGTGTGTATCTGAGTCAGGTTGCTCTGTGTGTATCAGTGTGTGTGTGTGTGTGTGTGTGTGTATCTGAGTCAGGCTGCTCTGTGTGCATCAGTGTGTGACTGTATCTGAGTCAGTCTGCTCTGTGTGTATCAGTGTGTGTGTGTCTGTGTGTATCTGAGTCAGGCTGCTCTGTGTGTATTAGTGTGTGTGTGTATCTGAGTCAGGTTGCTCTGTGTGTATCAGTGTGTGTGTGTGTGTGTGTGTGTGTGTGTGTGTGTGTGTGTGTGTGTATGTGTGTGTGTGTGTGTGTGTGTGTATCTGAGTCAGGCTGCTCTGTGTGCATGAGTGTGTGACTGTATCTGAGTCAGCCTGCTCTGTGTGTTTCATTGTGTGCATATGCAGGAGTTTCTCATGCATCTACCATGTACTGCATGCATATGTATCTATGTATGTATTCATGCATGTACAGTACAAGCCCCCGATACTGCCGTGCAGCACTGCGCTGACCACTACGCCATTCATGTTTGCCCCAGAGATCCCTGCATTCTTCCACCTGCTCTTCCAGGAGACCCGTATCTCTGCTGGCCGTGTCATCGGATGAGGGTTTTACGGTGCAAACATATACGGCTACTGTGGGAAATCATTTGCCAGAATGGACTTTGAGAGCTTAAAGAAACATCCGGCAGATTGCCTCCGTACCTACCACTGAGCGAAGAGGAAGAAAACGAGCGGGACAACTCTTGAAGCTGAAGATCGGCCTGAAAGAAAGTCAACACAGAACGGTATTGACAACAGGGTCATTGGAATACGTTGACCCTCTTTGCCGGAGGGACCACCAACAAGGTCCAGAGCAAGGATGACCATCTGATTTGAATGTCGGTTGACCTCAATGGTTTTTTTTAACCTTATCCACTACGTGAGAATCACTTCCGTCTTTAGTTATCAAACCTTCAGCTGTTGAGTTATTCAACCGGCGCCCCGGAGATAGCTAATCTGGAGCATGTGTCACTGGACTATAACTGTCAAGTCTCACTGATAAGCACAACCTGTGACAAATCTACCCTTCCCTTGGACCAATGTCCCTACTGGAACGTCCGACGTCATACCTGCAGATTGGGAGGCACAGAAGACATGGATGGGCTGGTGGCCGGCCCATCTCCATCCTCCTCTCTGTCGCCACTGGCATCTTTCTTTAACAGAGTCTCCACCCTGTGGATAATGTCCCGGATCCTGTTGGTGAAGCTCTCTCTCTCAGATGGTAGGATGAACTCATTGTTTACCTGGGCAGGTTACAAGGAGGATGGTTTTAGGCCACACAATGTACACTCTCACAGCCATGCCACAACACCTGGGCCAGAGGTTGCCAACTCCAGACCTCAAGGACCACTAACAGTCCAGGTTTGAAGGATACCCCCTGCTTGAGCACCGGTGGTTCAGTCAAAGTGATTGGGCCAACTGGGCCAATGAGATGATAGCCTTTAAACCTGGACTGCTAGTGGTCCTTGATGATTGGAGCTGGGAACCTCTGATCTAGTCCATGACTTGTGATGGTTTGACCAGTAATGGGTTAGGAGTTCTCAACACCCTGAAGCAATTTGATGCAAACCTCTGGTCAGTAATGGTACGTGTCATAAAAATGTATAGTTTCACGTGTATGTACGCATATCTTTACTTGTACAGCGCCATCTGTTTACATAGCAGTCACAGATG
The DNA here is from genome assembly GCF_040206685.1 of Ascaphus truei. Taxonomy (NCBI): domain Eukaryota; kingdom Metazoa; phylum Chordata; class Amphibia; order Anura; family Ascaphidae; genus Ascaphus; species Ascaphus truei. The sequence continues at coordinate 1,446,964 of NC_134505.1, forward strand.
CAACAAAATAATACGAGATATATCGGGAATAAGCCCTTCAAACATCAAAGGAACCCGAAGAGCTTATAACCTACATGGCAAACTGCATCCCCGAGGTATGAGAGGCCAGAGACCCCTGCGGACGTAGAAGTACTACTAAGCAGAATCGGCGCCCAGCAACTAGGTAGCCAACATTTCCCCCTAAACCGAGGACCAGATGTTTAACCCTGCTCTCGTACAAAGACACCAACGGGGCTTGTGTCTCATTGACAAAGGTACACCACAGCACATCAAAAAAAAGTTATAGCAATGACGAGGGCTGATTTACAAGACAGTTCTTCAGAACTTTACAATGAAGAGCAGAGGACGTCTGGCAACAAGAGGACAATCAGAGAAGGCGCTGAAAGGCAGGGTGAGGAGGACCAGAAAAGGAAGCAGAATTAGGGTTATCCCACCGGAGCTATACAGAGGAACAGAATGTATAAGATGAGTGTGAGATGGAGATGGTGCTACTTCTACTGTATATTGTTGGTTTTAGAGATCACACCATAGCAACCCCAGTGACACTGCTGGGAAATACTGGGACAGCCCATTCCTCGGTCTACAATGACATCATTAGGAGAAGCTGCACCCATGCTGGATCTATAGATCTCCATCCAAAAGGCTGAAGCACATGGCCTGTGATCGCACTTTGCTGTGGATGTGACAATATTGTCCATGGCACCCACTCACCATGACAGCTGCAATATCCTCAGGGTTGTCTCCATCCAGGTCAAACTTGAAGGTGACCATCTTATTGTTGTAGGTCTGCAGCTGGCACTCCACCACTCTGTCACTTTTATCCGAGATCTGAACGAACACAAGGAAGGGAAGGGATTTTTATCAAGTCGGCATCTCACTCTGCATCATAAATATCGCTGGTCACATATTGTTTGGAAGGCTTCACCGTTCCCTCTTGGTAGGATCCGTTGTGATATTGAATCCTTTGGAAACGGTGATATTCTGACTTATGACGGGATATGTTGTGTTACCACGCTTGCTCAATCTACATGTATGTTTGTGCAAGCCCCTACCATCATATCATGTTCTGAAAACCACTGGTGACTAAATCATTCGTACGTTCCTATCTTATTTGTCCAATAGGTTACGGTTGCTGTTCTCCATATATATGTCATTGAAGGGCATGCAACATCGTAAGATATGCCTTTGATGTTCCATTGTCTTTGGCTCATGGCTCAGTGGGTGGACACACTCTTACATTGATAATACGAAGCCTGGATCTTGCTTTACGCCGGAGGAGCTTCCCAGCTGTCTTCTTGGCGGGGGACTTGGCCCCACATTCCCCGGCTGAAGGCACTTCGCAACCATCGCTCTGACCGGAGGTCACGTCCGAAGCGTAACTGGAGTGTTAAGGAATCAACAGCGTCATATTACAATCACGCCTTAGTGAAAAAGGGAGAAGTTACAGACTGTCCATTCGCGGTTGGTAGAAGAACATGTAGAAGGACATCTATGGATATAAATCAGGGCAGTGAGATTGACTAATGAATGCTTCATTTAGCAAAACCCACAATAGGACCCCAAAAGAGACATTACCTTCCTAGCGTCAACATATTAAGGTACTTCACACCAATTTAGCTTGTGAATTGACTATCAACATAGACTTTGACGGCAGAGAAGGACCACTTGGCCAACCCATTCTGCCCATTCTCCTATGAGCTGTAAAACCTCCGACCCTATTTGCTATTTGACTTTTTTTTTCATATTTAGGATTTATCTACCCCAAGTATGTATGAATTCCCGTGCTGTATTAGCCCCCTACCACCTCCACTGGGAGGCTATTCTCAGAATCTACCACCATTTCCGTTAAGAAGGACTTCCTCCCATTTCTCCTGAGCCTTCCCACCCTCCAGCGTCAGGAGATTGACCTCTTGTTCGAGCTCTTCTCTTAGTCTGCATTCGAAAGTTTCGATCATAAGCAGGAGCTCGAGGCTACGAGTTCCATAATAATGGTACAGCTCAACCCCGTTACAACGCGGATCCGCTTATAGCACGATGTAAGGGCGACTCCCAATTTTCGCTTATAACGCGGTGTGATTTTTTGGACCCCAAGCACAGCGTTATAAGGGGGTTGAACTGTATTTATGAAATATGGCATCCCTCTGCATCTGTTGTGTGCCTTTTAATCAGCGTCAGAAGCTTTTTGGTTGAGTACGTCTCCCTGGCTACCAAACTGGGTCAAGTGGAAGGGTTTTTAATAACAAACAGTGTAGCAATGGTTCAGAGAAGGTCACTGTTACCCCGACCAACCCCTTTCTATTTAGACATTATGGACGTCTCATACATGGAAGTTTCAGAGGCGGTGGTGACTATTTGCGGTGACAACTCATGGTGACCTTCTCCACAATTCGTATCCTGCCTTTTTGCTGGGTTCGTCACAAATGAGATGTGTATGGACAGGGGTGGGGGGGTGGAGGGAACAAGTTTCCAGGGTCTGGCCGGATGCTAGAAGCTGGACTTGCCCAAAGGTGGGGGCTCAACAACTGCGTCAAGCCACCAGGGCCTCCTTCTACAATGGGGCCACAGCTCTCCTGGGCCCTCTCTCGCCAACCCCTCCCCACAGAGGTATAGGGTCGGCCAATGCTGAAAGTTCAGCCAGTCCAGAAATCGGGCTCAACTTCCCCATCCGGCTGTGGGGCCCCAGCTCCCCTCTGCTGCGGGGCAATTCCGGAGGACTATCCCCCCCCCCTCAAATGGAGGAGGATAGGGTTGGGTAGAGAGAGGGGGGAGAGAGGTACAATTCTTAGGGAGGGGGGAAGTGACACGAGGAAGAGAGGTGAGAGGGGGAGAGAGAGGGAGGAAGAGAGAGGGGGGTTCAGGGGGGGAGAGAAGGGAAGGAGAGAAAGGGGGGAGAGAGAAGGGGGGAGGGGTAGAAATAGGGGGCAGTGCGGTGAGGGTGGAAAGAGAGGGAGGGGAAAAGAGAGAGTTTGAGAGAGGGGGAAGTATAAGTGACAATCGGGAGAGAAATAGAGGCAGGGAGCAAGAGAGAGTGTGGGGAGCTATTGGCAGCTCCCAGGGCCAATGGCAGGAGGAGGGCGGGGCAGGTGGAAACTCTTTTTCTGGGTCCCTGGAAAGTGGTTGGTGGTCCTGAGTATGGAACTACAGCTCATATCAATCGCATTGCTGTGCCAGATCATAAACCTGGAGCCACCTCCCCCCCCTCTCTGCTTATACGCACCTAGGGTCCATAACAGGTTGTCTGGAGGGATAGTGGAGCTGCGGGGGGGATTGCTACTCAAACCCCAAATGCCAGTTCATTTTCCATACCAAGAAAGCATTGGGAATAGAGTAAGTAACCCAAGCATTGGATGGATGGAAGCCTCGTGGCAACATGGAGTTGGGTACATTGCAGGAGTCTGTTATCTCACCTGTCCACTGGAGAAGGGATGTCAATGGGCAGCCCTGGAGAAAGCAGGTGGTCTGTATTCACACTCACAGCAATAATCTGAAGAGAGAAGACCACCAAAAGTATTATTCCATAACGGAGCAACGGCTCAGTGTTGTCGTCACTGCCTTTCACGCAGCTGACCCTGGGTTCAAATCTCCAAGTGAGTATTTTGAGATCTGCTTTTCGTCTGCTAAATGGTACATGATATCTTGATATACAATAGATTGAGCTAGTACTTACCCCAGGGAAGCAGATCTGTGGCTGGGTGCTGGGAGGGCTGTTGGGATCCTCCATTGAGCATTCGCCTGAGGGCCTTTGAGAACTATCTGCAGACTCCATAAAACCAGAAGGGCTGAGGTACCCGTCTGTCTCACAGTCAGCTGAAGGACACAGAGCGAGACAGCTGTGTTATGTTGAATTCACATATGGTGGGTTTGGAGCCTACTAGAAACTACAGTGGTGGCATTAACCCAACTGGCTTAGAATTAATGGAAGACAGAGACATCACCACTGCTTTTGACGTCACTAGGGACATGTTATGACCGTGATGGGCGGTTCAGTGCTTACATGTGGCAGAAGAATAACACGTGTGACTCAAGTTGAAGGGGTGATGTTGATCAGCCTCCGGTTCCTCCGGTTCAGGGTGGAACGTCACGTCAGCGGAGTCGGAGTTAGCGGGTAGAGAGGTGGCCGGTGAGGTGACATCAGGGGTAGAGGTTGGGTTGGAACTCTGGGGACCTCTCAGCTGCTCTAGAAGTTTGAGGATGTTCTGCTGCTTCTCCTCCTCCTTCTTTCTCAACTCCTCCTGGGCACGTCGAACCTTCTCCCGCTTCCTCTTTATGGCCAACACTCGGTCCCGGATGGCCTTGGCCACCAGTTTGTAGTCGGCTTCACACACAAAGTTCAGCACCACCTAGGAAACAGGGACACACAACTCTTATAGTAACACGGCATCGGACGTTCAGCAGAAGACATCTACAGTTTATCCATTGAGTTAATCAATTGTCAATTGAACACATGCAGAAGACATGTATGTCCACAAAATGAACATGTTGTTCATTGCTATACCCCGTATGCTGGACACTGAATAGACACACACACACCTTTATTAAACACATACTGTATGTCTACAGTTTATCAAAGATGTACAAGTACTACAGCTCAACCCCCTTATAACGCTGTGCTTGGGGTCCAAACAATCACATCGCGTTATAAGCGGATCGCGTTAGAAATAATGTACCATTGTGTGCATTGTACAATAAAGTATTTAAGACGCCAATAACCGTGTTGTAAAGTATTCATACATACGAAAATTGGCAGCCACGCGTGCACCGCGCTATAAGCGGATCCGCGCTGTAACGGATCGCGCTATAACGGGGTTGAGCTGTATATATATATATTAAATATATACTAAAGCTATGTGAAGATTTAGGAATTAGGAATAATCCTATTTATTTATGGTGAGTTATGCACTGTGTTATCTGGGTATGTTTGTGTGTGTGTATGTATATACATACATATAAATATATACACATATATACATATATATATATATATATATATATACATATATATACATATATATATATGTATACAGTATACATATATATATACATACACACACACACACACGCACATATATATGTCATGCATTTATGCATTTAGGCAAAGGCTGCACACTCGGTATTAAGTATCCTACAGAGCGTGTCTGTGCTGGACAGAAAAAAATATCCAACTTGAAGAAAAGACCACAATGGTCTAATTCTCTGCACCAGACAAAATGAATGCAAAATAGAGGGTGTTTATTGACCCATAACACACAGGGCTTCTGTATGTTATGGATCAATACACACCCTCTGTTTTACATTAATTTTGTCTGGTGCACATACTTAGACCATTATGTTTTGTTTCTTCAAGATATATATATATATATATATATATATATATATATATATATATATATATATATATATACATATATACATATATATATATATATATATATATATATATACATGTAGAGGTATCAGTACCGTGTTAGCCGAGCTTCAATAATCAAAAAATAAATAGATGATACCGTTCTGTGGCTAACGAACGTTTAGCCATAAAACACATCCACACCGGGGGAAGGAGAAGCACAGATAACATTCCAAGAGACACTGTTTTCAAGTTATTCTTGCTTCATTCATTGTAACATCGCCGGAAGAAGAGATCAGTGTATCTCGAAAGCTCGCACAAATAAAAGCATTTCGTTAGCCACAGAACGGTATCATCTATTTATTTTTTGATTATATATATATATATATATATATATATATATATATATAGTCACTTGAGAGCACATTCACATGTCTTAGACAGGTCTGCAACCCTGCTTTTCAACCATTATCACCCAGCATACAGTGGTTCCACTGCAGCAAGGGATTCTGGGAAATGACATGCAAAGAGAGAAAGAGAGAAAAAGAGAGAGAGACATATTTATGTTTTTACTGGCTGAACAGTTAGCACTCACGTGGGCTGTAGTAAAAGTTGGTGCTTGTCACATAAGACTGGGATAGGTAATATTAAATGACAGGGGTCCGGCAAGAAAGAGACAGCACACAATAGTAGATGAATCAAAACGGTGTATTGAGATAAGTAGCACACAAAACCGACGTTTCGGTCCTCACAGAAGGGACCTTTCTCATACACACACACACACACACACACACACACACACACACACACACACACACACACACACACTTTCTCACCAAAACAGTCAGCCAGAGTACACACATAAACCCTACAGAGAGCAGGAGTAAGTGTAGCAGGGTGCAGTCCTCTTTGTATCCCATCAGCACGCTTCCCTGACCAGACTGGGTTTTATTATGGAGTATGGAAAAGAAAGAAAGATTGGTGCATCGTGGTGGGGGGGGGAAGACTTCCAGAGATAAAGGTCAACAGATGCGAGAAAAAGATGGAGCCTGAAGAGGCACAGAGGAGAACCGAGGCAAGCAGGAGAAGACCTCAGCTACAAGAAGAGAACAGTGGTCTGGCTCGATTGTCTCAGGACTTGTGTGAGGCCACCAGGTTGACCATGGGTAGGTTACCAAAGAAGAGCCACTCAATAACCGTTCTACAGAACAATGGTCTGGCTCGATTGTCTCAGGACTTGTTGTGAGGCCACCAGGCTGACCATGGGTAGGTTACCAAAGAAGAGCCACTCAATAACCGTTCTACAGAACAATGGTCTGGCTCAATTGTCTCAGGACTTGTGTGAGGCCACCAGGCTGACCATGGGTAGGTTACCACAAAATTCCTACGTTGGCGTCACGTCGACGGAATGTCAACATTGGCGGATCCTGTTGACGCGGGACCTGCAAGAAGAGATCGGTGGCACCTCCTCCAGTGAAGGAGAACCGGCCGCAACGTGGGCTGGTGCATCATTTCAGACCTCACTTGGGCCATTCGTCACTCCTCTGTTAACACCTTTGCAAGGGGTTTGTGGCATACGGATAAATGTGGTCAGATGGTTGACTGGTTAACCTGACGTCCATACATGATTTTCTATTAATAGGGCAAATATGTATATTTTACTGTGTCTGGTGACACCGACTTTGATCTTGGCAGCAGGTTGAAACATACACTGGGTTCCTAGACTTCAAGAAGACTCCCGGGAATCTCAGTGCATAAGGCACTCCTCTTAGAACCCAAGAACTAGGTTCCTCTTGAGATGTATTATAATTCACAGTATCAAAGATATAGGGATCTGGGATGGTGCAATCCCACAGAGCCGTTCTAAAAAAAAAAACAACAACCAGCACAACATTTTTTAACAATCTAATTGGCTTCCTTACACAAATCTAACCATGCCAAACGCAAACAATTTAGCGGCTTCGGTTTCTGCGGAAATTAATTGCATATTATATTTCTCAGGGGGCCCCTACAATGGGAAATGGTTGTTAACCAAGGGTTAACTTTGCCATTAGCCACCCTATCCTTGTCGGAGAGCCAATAAAGGTGAGGAGGGCGAGAGAGGGGGGGGGGATTGGCCTGTGTAAACATTTGTGATATCAGATGAAAGGGAGTAACAAGAGAGAACCAAACCCCTCTCAAGGTCAGAATGCTACATTTCTGAAAGCTCCATGCTCCAGGTCACTTGCAGAGGGGAGCATCTGATTCGTCGATATCCCAGCCCCAATGGACAATGGGTCAACCTACTCATCCATTCAGTCATACTCTTACCATCTCATGGGCCACCTCCTCTGCAATGTCCTTGCACAGTTCAAAGAGGAACTCAATGGCGTTGTTGTCTTTGTATCTGCCGTGGAGCTTCTTGGTGTCATCCATCCTCAGCCAGAGTTTCAGGGCCGGCTTGACACCGTCGTCTTCTTCGGCCAGTTCAACGTGGACTCCCGTGTCCTCTTGAAAGAAGGAGTGTTCCAGGAGGTCCTGGATGGTGTATCTGTGGGTAACACCAATGGATCAGCACAGCGTCATGCCCATGTATTGTGGTCCTAGTGTGACGGCACCAGGCCAAGGTGACCCAAACGGGTTTCCACGTTGGTTCTCCAATGCTTGCGTAACTCAAAGTCCCAGTAACCGGCTTGGTCCTGGAGAAATGAAGAGTTGTAGGTTCCTTGTAGCAGGCCAACATCCATAGATAAACTTATATTGGGCAGAGCGGTCCAAACCATAGACATTTCTTCTTCAGATCGTCCGTTGAAGAACAGATCTAGGGGGTTTGAAGATGCCCCGCCCAATATCATTTAATCTATGAAGAACTGTAAAGTTGGCCTGCTACAAGGTCTCTTCCAAAATGAGTGCAATGGGAGAGAAGTTTCGCCAAAGGACCTCTGGAAATCGTCAACATTAGGGAAATACGTGGGATCCAACACTTAAATGTTGTGCTCATTTGCATGTCATTTCCCAGAATCCCTTGCTGCAGTGGATGTGCTGTGTGCTGGGCGATAATGGTGAAAGGCGGGGGCTGCAGACCTGTCTAAGACATGCAAATGAACATACAGTAATATTTACAGTTGCTATATATATTTATATATATATATATATATATATATATATATATATATAAAATATATAATATATATACACACACCTTGTTTTCAAGGAGGTTCTAGGATGGCGCAGCCACTGTGGTTACAGTAAGGTAATTTTCTGAAGTTCTCACACACTGGAACTCAACCCACAAGCTTGTTTACTCAAGATCAACACCTTAACCGCTATGCTACACCTCCACCCTCCCCAGAGCTGTGTGCTCTAGCTGAAGCTATTGTCCTCTGCCGGGTTGATCTCCATGAATCGCACGCGCCCCCTTTTTACCTTTCATTCTTGTTCATCCGTATACATCCCTCGATGATCTCCTTAAGCTCGGGGACTTTAACTTTATAAAAGCTGTCTGGCTTCATGCCCTGTGAAGAACACAAGAGAAGGACAGCGTCAGGGTCATAGAGGTTGGGCTCCCAAAACGACGTCCTCTTTTTAGGCAACTGGCCCAAGTTCCTCCCACGATGGAACCCAGGATTGGAGAGCCCTAGGACCATGGGTGGCGGAGTCTCCGCCATCGTTTAGACGCGCTACTCACCTCGCCGCAGGGACCACTAGCCGCTGGCTACTTCACTGCCAAGGTATGTCCCTAACCCTACCCTAAAAACACCTAATGTTAACTCCTCATACTAACGCTACCCCCTACCCTAAAAACTTTAACCCTTACCCTAAAACTCCTTACCTTAATCCCTTACCCTAAAAATCTTAACCCCTTACCCCATTCCCTACCCAAAAAACCCTTACCCTAATCCCCTACCCTTAAAAGTTTAACACTTTACCGTAATCCCCCACCCTAAAAAGCTTAACCCTTTACCCTAATCCCCTACCCTAAAACCCCATACCCTAATGCCTTTACCCTAATCCCCTACCCTAAAAAGTTTAACCCTCGTACTCTAATCCCCACCATAAAAACATTATTACCCTAAACCCCCTATCCTTAATCCCCTCACCTTAACCCTTAAATGAACTCTGGAAAATATCTTTTCTGGCGCTGAGGTGAGGTATAGAAGATGATGCTTGAAATTTCTTCTGTTGAGCTGTGACCTCCGGAAAAGGAGAGAAAAAAGACAAAACATGCAGGGAGCCTGCAATGGTGTATTACCCAAGGGATGCAGGAGCACAGAATCGGATCCCCGGCTGCAGAGACGAAAACACCACCAGGCGAGCGGTGATATCAACGGCAAAGACCAAAAAACCAAGTGCTTATTTCCTATTCACTTCTGGTGAGTAGGTTTTCAATTTAGACCAGGCGGAGCAAAGAAAGGAACTGTTGGACTAAGTTCCGAAGTGCAAGAGTGTGGATAGTGCTTAGGCACTTGTCTATTTTTCCTCCATTGTTCAGCATTTGTATTATTATATGTATGTTTATTCATTGTCACCCATGGTTATTTTAACCTCGTCATTTTTAACTTTGTAATAAATTGCTCCTTCATTGTATAATGTTGTTATCCCTTGGGTAATACACCATTGCAGGCTCCCTGCATGTTTTGTCATTTTTCTATCCTTTTCCTGAGGTCACAGAAGAAATTTCAAGCATCATCTTCTTCACCTCACCTCAGCGCCAGAAAAGATATTTTCCAGCCTCCAATCCGATTCTGGGTAGAAGATACCAGAACAATCTTTTCAAGGCAGCTCCAGGACTACCAATCGGACTCTGTATCTAAGGTTTTTTATTTTTATTGTTGTTTGCATAAGCGCTGATTATACACCTATTTTTTTACCCCTTATATGAACTCGCCCAGGCGAAGCGGGCGAGGGTCAGGCTGCGGAGCGGCTGTGACGGAGGGTCCTTCTGCAGCCCGAACGCCGAGACGCGATTGTGGCGAGACGGCCCATGACGAAATGTCTGAGTTCCGGGCTTGGAGGAACCTTCCAGTAGTGAACCGCGACAGGGGGTGGGGGTCACACCGCGCTATACGCGGATCGCGTTAGAAATAATATACCATTGTATGCGTTGTACAATAAAGTATTTAAGACGCCAACAACCGTGTTGTAAAGTATTCATACATACGATAAATTGGGAGCCACGCGTGCACCGCGTTATAAGCGGATCCGCGTTGTAACGGATTCGCACTATAACAGGGTTGAGCTGTACTATACAACATACGGTTGGGAACCAGCTACGTTGACTGCGTCATGCATTGGTGGCCAACAGGCGACTCTTGCGGGCTTCACCTGCGGCCCCCGGCCACTGGCCGCCCCAGCAGCCCTCTCTGGCGAGTGTGGAGGGAGCAGAGATGTTCCTGGGGAGGATGGTCGCTTCTCTCCGCTGCCTAATGGCCGCGCACTGATAAATAATGCACTGCCCCGCTCCTCTCCTGTGCTACCCATCAGTACCCCGTGTTAGAAGTGGAGCAGGACAGTATTAATGAGCGTGCTGGCATTATGCAGTTGACCGGAGCCGGGGGAGAAGCTCCCACCTTCTGCCTGTGCCCCATATATGGGTAATCTGCAGCCCCTTTTGAGGGCTCAAGGCCGAGGCCCACGATGTAGAGACCATGTTGCCCATCACTGACCCTCAGTGGAAGAGGAGTCAAGAAGACTTTCTGAAACAGGACACGTATTATTATAGATTATATTGCCCACTGCCCAAAGATGCACCAACATGACCCCTCGTTACCCATCCACCCTCTAATTAGAGAAGCCTATTTATAGATCGCTACTGGGTCAGTAGTACCACCCCTCCCCCCCTCCCCCAGTTACCAGCATTGTCTCGAAACCCTGCTGCTCTCTTTAAGTAGATCCCAGGAGGATCTTCCAGTTGTTGGTGGCTAACTCCGGTCCTCAAGGACCACCTACAGACCAGGTGTTCAAGATATCCCTTGCTCCAGTGACTCAGTCACAATGAATGGTGGGCTATGTACCTGGTGACATCACAATGCACACAGCCTGGTGGCAGAGAAGGAGAGTCGGGCGGCTGCACAGTTTCCACAGAAAGCAGGGGAAGAAAGAAAGAAGAAGTCAGGTGGCACGTGAGGAGAAAGTAAGAATGACTGAGTCCCTGATGGATCTCCCCCACCCACTGTGCTGAAGCAGGGATATCCTGACCTATTGGTGGCACTTGAGGGCTGGATTTGGCCCCCTCTGCTGTAGACAACAGATGTTGATGACATACACACACACCTGGTATAGAACTGGCTTGTTATTCCAATCGTTGTAAGTCCGTTACGGCTTAAGGGTTCCAATACACCGATTGAACACAAAATGTAGACTTTCCATTTTGTTGTTTTTTTTTTTACCCCTTTTGATCTCAGCCTCTTCTCCTATTTGGAATCACCAATTGCCCTACTCTACGGACCTCTGCTGGGAGGCTGCTCCGTGGATCTGCTACTCCTTCAGCGAAGAAGGACGTCCTGCCGTTTCCCCCGAACCTCCCAGCTTGGGCGCCACGTTGACCCAACGCGTCCCGAGGTGTTGACGCAAAGGGAGGGAAGCAGGGGGTTGACGCACGAGGATCAGCCGTTCCTTCCATGAGCGCAGAGGGGGGAGGGCAGGTGGGGGAGAGGGGCGGCAAAGAAAGAAGTTTGCTCACCCCTGGGTTACAGTACCCCTACTTTTAAATCTGCTCTGCACACCCCAATTTCACCCACGAAGAATGGTAACACAGGTGACATCCTAATATAACACATCATTAGAGTGTGAGCTCTTGGGGGCAGGGGCTCCTTTTCCGAAATGTTACTTTTCTGCCTTCCCTTTCTGTGCTATCTGTATTATTTGTTATTTCTATGATGGTCACGTGTGTTACTGCCAATCTAAGTATAACCGGGGATATACAAGGTCAATGGCGTTGGTGGTAACAGGAATTCTCTCCCCAGGCCTCGGAGAACGGCACAGTCAGTGCGGGCCCTGTAAACAATATTTTTCAGCTCTGCTTCTTCCCCTCCCCACCTCCCTGCCCAGGTTTGTTTTCTCTGGCTCCTGCCGGGCAACAGGATGAATGCACAGCCTGTGCTGGCCTCGGTTAATCGCGCGGTTTACGGACGCCGGAGCAGGAGATCATTGGAGAGCGGGAGGGAGTGTCGGGCTGCTGCCCACTTGTTGATGTCGATGGGGGGGGAGGGGGAGGGGGCGTGGGTGGAAACACCCCCCAATACATAGTCGTCCCGTTCAGCCCTTCAAGAGACGGAATGTGCCCGATTACACAGGAACGTACGCAGAATAAAGGGGACACGCGTCTTCGAGAGAACGCAGGACATACAACACGGCAAAACACTTTCCTTAACCTCCTTGGGAACGGGTGGTCGGAGAAGCGAAATAAAGAGTAGCAGTGGCCTCATTTAAAAAACAAAAAGGATCTCCATCAGTATACGCCGAGCGCCTTCTCTCCCCACCTTCAAGTCCCACCTGAAAACGCACCTCTTACATGAAGCCTCCGAATAGCCCGGTCTCCTGGCCACTGTCCCACACCCACAGTCTCTCCTACCAACCGTGGTGTCCAAGCACTGCCATCTACTGTCCCACACCCACAGTCTCTCCTACCAACCATGGTGTCCAAGCACTGCCATCTACTGTCCCACACCCACAGTCACTGCTACCAACCGTGGTGTCCAAGCCCTGCCATCTACTGTCCCACACCCACAGTCTCTCCTACCAACCATGGTGTCCAAGCCCTGCCATCTACTGTCCCACACCCACAGTCACTCCTACCAACCATGGTATCCAAGCACTGCCATCTACTGTCCCACACCCACAGTCACTCCTACCAACCATGGTATCCAAGCACTGCCATCTACTGTCCCACACCCACAGTCTCTCCTACCAACCATGGTGTCCAAGCCCTGCCATCTACTGTCCCACACCCACAGTCTCTCCTACCAACCATGGTATCCAAGCACTGCCATCTACTGTCCCACACCCACAGTCTCTCCTACCAACCATGGTATCCAAGCCCTGCCATCTACTGTCCCACACCCACAGTCTCTCCTACCAACCATGGTGTCCAAGCCCTGCCATCTACTGTCCCACACCCACAGTCACTCCTACCAACCATTGTATCCAAGCACTGCCATCTACTGTCCCACACCCACAGTCTCTCCTACCAGCCGTGGTGTCCAAGCACTGCCATCTCCTGTCCCACACCCACAGTCTCTCCTACCAACCATGGTGTCCAAGCACTGCCATCTACTGTCCCACACCCACAGTCACTCCTACCAACCATGGTGTCCAAGCACTGCCATCTACTGTCCCACACCCACAGTCACTCCTACCAACCATGGTGTCCAAGCACTGCCATCTACTGTCCCACACCCACAGTCACTCCTACCAACCATGGTGTCCAAGCCCTGCCATCTACTGTCCCACACCCACAGTCTCTCCTACCAACCATGGTGTCCAAGCACTGCCATCTACTGTCCCACACCCACAGTCTCTCCTACCAACCATGGTGTCCAAGCCCTGCCATCTACTGTCCCACACCCACAGTCTCTCCTACCAACCATGGTGTCCAAGCCCTGCCATCTACTGTCCCACACCCACAGTCTCTCCTACCAACCATGGTGTCCAAGCCCTGTCATCTACTGCACTTATTCCCTCACCTGCTGTCTCTGCAACTCTCCCAACATAGCACTTAGATTGTAAGCTCTGCGGGGCAGGGATTTCCCTTCCTGTTGTCTCCTGATCTGGGTTCCGTACAATACATCTGATCTCAGACGCGCTATTAGAGAGGGTTGGGGTTCCTTACAATGCATCTGATCTCAGACGCGCTATTAGAGAGGGTCGGGGTTCCTTACAATGCATCTGATCTCAGACGCGCTATTAGAGGGGGTTGGGGTTCCTTACAATGCATCTGATCTCAGACGCGCTATTAGAGAGGGTTGGGGTTCCTTACAATGCATCTGATCTCAGACACGCTATTAGAGAGGGTTGGGGTTCCTTACAATGCATCTGATCTCAGACGCGCTATTAGAGAGGGTTGGGGTTCTTTACAATGCATCTGATCTCAGACGCGCTATTAGAGAGGGTCGGGGCTCCTTACAATGCATCTGATCTCAGACGCGCTATTAGAGAGGGTCGGGGTTCCTTACAATGCATCTGATCTCAGACGCGCTATTAGAGAGCGTTGGGGTTCCTTACAATGCATCTGATCTCAGACGCGCTATTAGAGAGCGTTGGGGTTCCTTACAATGTATTCCCGCTTGGGGCCGTACGGGACGGGTCGGTGCGGGACGACCGGTGCTGCCGCGGAAAAAAAGCCGTCACGGTGAAGAGAAACAGATAGGCTTGTGCTGTTTCAGGAGAAGCAGAAGCCAGAAGGGGCAGCCACGAAAATGAAAGGGGTTAAGGAATGGGTAAGGGGTATATAGGATGGGGGGGGGGGGGTCTCGTGGGTTACACAGCTGAGAGCGCTCTGTTTAACGCCGTTCCGTGTCGCCAGCTACGTTAGCCCGCGGGACCAGTGACATAGAGGGGTGTACATGATGCAGAACAGAAGTGCGCAAACGTTCCCCCCTTGCCAGCTCTCCTCGCACCCCCCTCTCCTCCCCTGCTCGACGTGTGACATCACGGCGCCATGGTAACGCGAACGTCACCCCGCGGCGTCCCCGAAAATCTGCCGCGCCCCCCCAGTCAGCGTACCGCTGATGTAGAACAGCAGTGAAGAATCACACGCAATGTAGGCACAAGTCAAAGTGTGGTGGTAATAGCTAGTGGTAGCGTGTACCACTGCTTTCTATTTTCACACTTAAAGCACCCCTATCCTGTCCCCCCCTCCCCCACCCCAGGTGGGAACCGCGTTCATTTCCCCTCCGGAGAGGCCCCCTCCGTGTATCCGATTCGTTGAAGGAAGCCGATCTGATGAGACCCCCCCCCCCAAAAAAAGGTGATAACTGCTGTCCGTGAGTAGGGTTGGCCGGCTCTGCACTTCTGTGACCCCCCCCCAGGCTGCGCTGGGAAAGCTGTGTAATGCGGCAGGCAAGAAGCTTATAGGGGGGGAGATCCCTGGTTACAATGGAAAAGAAGCAAAAAAATGTGACACGCTGTGTGCTGATTTGCATGTCGTTACCCAGAACCCCTGGCTGCCGTGGAAGCATGATATGCCAAGAGATAATGGGGAAGGGCAGGGTCGGAGACAAGTCACACCGTGGGGCTTTGTTTTATTTGCAGTAAACTGGTGACAAATGGTTGCTTTTTGCCAGCTATGTGGGATTGCTCCGTTGCTATACACTTTTTCACCACTGGGATACATTTGGTGTCATTGTAATGTTTTTTTTTATCTTATTCTCTGATAAATTAGCCCTTTCTGTTTGTTCTGCAGAAACTGTGCAAAATACGCGCCCCAAATCCAGCTGCAGGGAGTCAGGACGCATACTCCAGGTGTGCGCGTCACGGGGGACTCGTTACATTCACATAAAACATGACTTGTCTGTAGTCATCTCGGGCTGAGGCTATTTATTTATAGGTGTGAGGCTTGGTCAACAAAATCTGCAGTCTCTTCTGCATGTGTAAAGAACTTTCCGAACCTCACAGGTCTCTTCTGCATGTGTAAAGAACTTTCCGAACCTCACAGGTCTCTTCTGCATGTGTAAAGAACTTTCCGAACCTCACAGGTCTCTTCTGCATGTGTAAAGAACTTTCCGAACCTCACAGGTCTCTTCTGCATGTGTAAAGAACTTTCCAAACCTCACAGGTCTCTTCTGCATGTGTAAAGAACTTTCCGAACCTCACAGGTCTCTTCTGCATGTGTAAAGAACTTTCCAAACCTCACAGGTCTCTTCTTCACATGTACAGAGCTTCCCAAACCTCACAGGTCTCTTCTTCATATGTACAGAGCTTCCCAAACCTCACAGGTCTCTTCTGCATGTGTAAAGAACTTTCCAAACCTCACAGGTCTCTTCTGCATGTGTAAAGAACTTTCCAAACCTCACAGGTCTCTTCTGCATGTGTAAAGAACTTTCCAAACCTCACAGGTCTCTTCTGCATGTGTAAAGAACTTTCCGAACCTCACAGGTCTCTTCTTCACATGTACAGAGCTTCCCAAACCTCACAGGTCTCTTCTGCATGTGTAAAGAACTTTCCAAATCTCACAGGTCTCTTCTTCACATGTACAGAGCTTCCCAAACCGCACAGGTCTCTTCTTCACATGTACAGAGCTTCCAAAACCTCACAGGTCTCTTCTTCACAAAAGCAGAGCTTTCCAAACCCCACAGGTCTCTTCTTCACATGTACAGAGCTCCCCAAACCTCACAGGTCTCTTCTGCACATATACAGATCCTTCCAAACCTCACAGGTCTCTCCTTCACATGTACAGAGCTTTCCAAACCTCACAAGTCTCTCCTTCAAGTGTGCAGAGCTTTCCAAACCTCACAGGTCTCTTCTTCACGTGTTCAGAGCTTCCCAAACCTCACAGGTCTCTTCTTCACGTGTTCAGAGCACCCTGGTGGACGGGCAATCTGATCAGGCATTATTTGGCGATGTAACTCACTAAAGCGGTGGCCATTCACCTCCATGATTGGCTTCAGAGATTAATTTTGGGATATAAGGAAGGGAACAAGGATGGAGGCCTGGAAGTTATCTCCCTGCTTGGACATCGAAAGATAAAGTATGGTGTAGTGGTTAATGCCTGACTTCAGTATGCCACACACATATGTATGTATGTATGTATATATGTATGTAAATATATATATATATATATATATATATATATATATATATATATATATATATATATATATATATAGCATACATATATATATATAGCATACTGAAGTCAGTCATTAACCACTACACCATACTATATATATATATTTCTAGTTTTAACTGTACCTTTTCCAGCCTAATTACATGCTTCACTGCTGTGAACTGCTTCACTGTGAATGTAAATCAACAGAAGAGATTGTCCACAGTCCCCTCCCGAAGTCTTGGCCGCCTGTCACGGTGCCTGTTCCCTGTCCCTTAGGTCTGACACCTCTGCCTCTTGCTACACACAGGGAAGTCAGTTGGAACGCTGCCCGGCATTCCACGGAGCCTGCAAGCCGAGCCTCGCTGGCAACTCTCCGCCTCCGATGCCAGAACGTACGCTGTGTGCCAGCACCGCTGGAGATCAGCTTCCAACTGGTCCCCGCCGCTTTCTACCCCAAGCGCCCGGCAGTCGCACACATCCGCGGGCCGTGAAGCCGATTACATCAAACTATATCGTCTTGAAGTTTCCATCCCATTAATAACCAAATGCTGAGATGCACCCCGAGGCCAGGTTGGGGTTGGGAAAGCATTGCTGGCCCTGCTGCCAGCACAGGGTTTCAAAGATCCAGCCCCGGTCTTGCTTGATACGTAATTGAAAATAGCAACCAGTTTTGTATTTGCTCCTGGGCCAACATACCGAGCTCCTAACCTGCCTCCGGGAAGTGGCCTCAATGCCTCTTGGCCAAGACTTTCCAGCATGAATGTCAACTTCTACGATCCCCCCCCCCCTTGAGGCACATTCGTCCCCTCTACAATCTTCTCCGTGTCTCAAGATTGGTCTTTTCCAGCCTCCGATGGGGGACAATGGCTTCTAGGGAGTGGCACAGCATCAACATCTTCTAATGCCCGGCAGCGTCTTCTCATAACTGGTGGGACGTGGAGTCCAGGCAGGCTTGGAGAAAATATTACTTTGCAGTAGGTTAGTGGACAAATGGAGCCGCCGCCCAACGTCTTATGACTGGTAGTGGCCGTTCTGCCCTGGAGAACTCTTCTGTTGACTTGTAGTGTGCTCGAACGAGTGGTGAGACCTTCTAAGTCAATGACGTCCGACTGTCTTGCGAAAGTTTGCAATTCAAACACAACGGGTCGCAAAAATGTTGCCTTTTGTTAGAGGTACATGGACAAATCACATGACCTTCAATTCAGGTCATGTGATAAGAGACTGGTGTGCAGAATGGTCCTTGGCTCCCATTGGTTTGGCTGCAGTGAGGGCTACGAGGAGATGACAGACGGACGGCAGTAAATCGGGAACGAGGCAGGAAAGGAGGAACCATACTCCATCCTGATGTAGACTCCATCCCACAACGAGCAGCCACTTTTGTTCCAACCAGGCCACGTCTTCGCTCTAGCTCAGGGGTGGCCAACTCTAGTCCTCATTGAGCCACCGACAGGTTAGGTATTAAGGATTTCCTTGCTTCAGTGCAGGGGTCCAGTCATTGACTGAGCCACTGGTTGGGCCACCTGTGCTGAAGCAGGGATATCTTTAAAGCCTGAACTGGTGGTGGCCCTTGAGAACTGGAGTTGGCCACCCTTGTGCAAGATTGTAAGCTCTCCGGAGCAGGGACCTCGTGACCGTCTGTTGTCCGTTTGCCCTTATTTGTATGTCCTTCTGTTTATGCCGTTGATGTCACACTGTACCCCGCTGCAGTATAGGTTGGCGCTCTACAAGTAACCGATGATTCTAATAAAACAGACCACAGCAAACCGGGAAACTGACAGCAGATAAGAACCACCAGGGTCCTCCGTGTATCTGTGCGATCAAATCCCGGCAAGGTCTCCTCAGACACGCATAAGGCCTCGGCCAGGCTTCCTGCTTGCTCGCTGAGGCGCGCTGAGGCTCAGGGAAAGCGGGTGCTTTCCCTGGCCTTGCGGTTGCTTACCGCACGCGCTGTCAGGGGGCGGGCCACGTCATTGGCCGGGGGCGGGCCAGTGACGTCACAAAGCTGGTTCGCCCTCATTGGGCGAACCACTCACGTGACCGGTCTGTCGCGCCGGCAAGCGGGGGAAATTTAAATTCCCCTAAGACCTATGCTTCCGCGCGCTTGCGGAAGCGTAGGTGAGCCCCTACTAAAGCCGCTCTAATTGCGGCTGTAGGGGCTCAGTACTGAGCGGGAGCGCGCGTTAGCGCGCTTCCGCCAGCAAGCAGGGAACATGGCCGAGGCCTTACTCAGAGCTAATCAAATCAGGAGCCTCTCTGATCAGATAACAGTGTGTCTGGCCCGTGAGATATTCAAATCCAAGATTCACTATATGGGAACAACGTCTCAGAAGCATATATTGTTTTAATCTGTAACTGGTCTTTAGCACCACACAATTTGTTTTATCTTGTGTATACAACAGCCTGATCCCCAAACAAAGTAAGTAAAGATGGTAAAAACGCAATAAAAACTCACTGCGGCGCAAGGCAGGGCTGCCCACTACGACCCTATCTTTTTGGAGCGAGAGCATTTGAGAAGAGCCGGGGTGCTGTGAGTGATGGCAAAATATCCCAGTGATGCTGATTTTTAAAAATGTAATATTAAGCCAATCTGTCAAAAGGATTAAATCGTCCATCCTACGTCTCGGGGCGCGGGAGAGATGTTCGCAAAGCTTTTATTGTTCTCATTGCGGTGAGGTATTTCCGAAGGGGGGGGAAGATTAGAGAAAGCGTTTAATGGCAAATGTTCCTGGTACAATGTATAATAAAACAGAAGGAACGCACAAATGAAAGGTTAATTCCCACGTCATCAGGCAGTTGGATTTCTTAGGGGCGTCTGAATGGGGGAGTGTTTGTCATTCAAGTGTTTTCGTTCCCCCTTATCCTACCCTGTCCTTATCAGCGAGCCAGTAAAGATAAGGGGAGGTGGGAGAGAGGGGGGGGGGGGGGGCTCTGGATGTACAAGCGCTCGCTGATCACACAGTGACATCAACACAAACAGTGACATCATACACAATGACATCACACAGGAGGGAGCAGCCGGAGGGAGTCGCACGCCTCCCAAGGCTCACTTTAATAATACATTAAATATACTTACTGGTGTGAGATTTCAATTACCCAGATAAGACTCCTTAACCATGTCACTGCCATTAGTACACTTTGCCCCTAGGAGGGACTGACCCCTTAACCATGTCACTGCCATTAGTACACTTTGCCCCTAGGAGGGACTGACACCTTAACCATGTCACTGCCATTAGTACTCTTTGCCCCTAGGAGAGACTGACCCCTTAACCATGTCACTGCCATTAGTACACTTTGCCCCTAGGAGGGACTGACCCCTTAACCCTGTCACTGCCATTAGCACACTTTGCCCCTAGGAGGGACTGACCCCTTAACCATGTCACTGCCATTAGTACACTTTGCCCCTAGGAGGGACTGATCCCTTAACCATGTCACTGCCATTAGTACACTTTGCCCCTAGGAGGGACTGACCCCTTAACCCTGTCACTGCCATTAGCACACTTTGGCCCTAGGAGGTTCCCTAGCTTCCATACAAAGCCAACAACAGCTACTTCTGATGTCATTGTGAGAACATTCACATTACAACGGGCCGTCCCACAGGCAGATACAGGTATTAAACATTATTATTCATGTTCTGAAGAAATATAGCTACTCCCTCCCCCCCCCCCCCCCCCCCCAAAAAAAAAGTGCGCCCAGGATAAATGTAAATGTTATTTTTAAAAACTCAAATTTTTGGGGTCACAGAAAGATAAAAGTAACTCGCTCAAGGTCGCAGGGACAGGGAATCGAACCCGTGTGCACTCGCCTAGAAGTCGGCGTTCGTTACTTCTACCCCAAACAGGCTTTGCTTCCTGTTTGGCCTTAGCCTCTACCACCTCCGCGGAAAGGCCGCACCACGCACCCTCTTCTCTTTCAGCGAAGGACTCCCTGGCGTTGCTATTGCTTAGTAAAATACTTTCTCTCCTGCCCGGGCGGCACGACAGATTTCAACAGGTGTTGAAATAGAAAGCAAAAACTAAATCCACGTCAGTTGCAGTTAACGTCGGATCGGGGTACAACACCCCTCATTAAAGCTTAATGATAGGCTGTCATTCTGTAAGCAGTGAATCTTGCTTCATTTGAATAGTATCCGTGGGCCCATCCCATTGTTGCACTCTGGTCTTACCCGTCTCCTCTCAGCACCGCTTGTCTCTACTATTCCAAAATCCTTTCCACTGGCTGGTCCTGAAAGCTCTAGGCGCGGTCATTTGTTCTAAGTAGAACAGTCTCGCCCGTCAGTGCGCCAGGGGGTCTGCCACCCGCTTCTGGAGCCTTCACACGACCCCAACTGGCGCCCGGATGACGGAAACTGAAGTGGAAGAGGGCTCGACCGTCATTTGGATCGAGACGGAGAGGTCAACCCAGTCTTCCCCTTACGAAACGAGCCCAAGACGTTCAAAGTGATCGCCAGGTCCGACGGTGGCCAACCAGGGTTGGTGGTCATCACTTACCGAGGTCACCTTGCGGTAGATCTGAGCGGCGTTCTGGCACTCGGAGTAAGGATACTCCGACGTGGCCATTTCCAGCATGCACATCCCAAAGGCGTAGACATCCACGGCTTCGTCGTACTTTTCCTCGTACATCTCGGGAGCCATAAATTCGGGGGTCCCTGCGGAATGAGAGAAGAGGTTAGCGGGCTGGCGGGGGGAAAACGAGGGGAGACAGGAGACAGTGTGCCGGGTCCCTTAATTTCCTGCGGGGGGAAAACGTTTCGCCGACCGTATCGGTGCCCGTTTAACCCTTTGAGTGGCCAGATGGCCCATGACGTAGCTACTACGTCCGGAGTGCCAGGTCCCATGGCTCGTGGCTACGTTTGCCAGTGCTTGCAAGGAAAAAAAACCCAGGTGGCTGCCGGGGTCACCCAATCGGAAGCTGCAGTGTCATCTCACGGCTTTCTATTGGGCGCCAGAGTGAGGCTGACCCCGGCGGCCATGTTGGTTCTCCCGGGCAAGGATTCTTGTAAAGGGAATTTCAAAACAGGCCAGGAAACGAGGGGTCCCCTGTAGCTTATAGTGGCGTGAAAACAGTGAACAGACATGGTGCCCATTAGCGTAACTGCAAGTCTTCCACTGGTTCCCAAACCTGCTTCATTTAACCCATTGTCACGTCACACAGTGGGGTTAGGCTACAGATGGATTTTGGGTAGTGAAACATAGGTGAGGATTCTGGGTAGTGACATGCAGGTGAGGATTCTGGGTAGTGACACGCAGGTGAGGATTCTGGGTAGTGACATGCAGGTGAGGATTCTGGGTAGTGACATGCAGGTGAGGATTCTAGGTAGTGACATGCAGGTGAGGATTCTGGGTAGTGACACGCAGGTGAGGATTCTGGGTAGTGATACGCAGGTGAGGATTCTGGGTAGTGACATGCAGGTGAGGATTCTGGGTAGTGACATGCAGGTGAGGATTCTGGGTAGTGACACGCAGGTGAGGATTCTGGGTAGTGACATGCAGGTGAGGATTCTAGGTAGTGACATGCAGGTGAGGATTCTGGGTAGTGACATGCAGGTGAGGATTCTGGGTAGTGACATGCAGGTGAGGATTCTGGGTAGTGACATGCAGGTGAGGATTCTGGGTAGTGACATGCAGGTAAGGATTCTGGGTAGTGACACGCAGATGAACACAGAGTTATTGAGAATGTCCTATATTCTTTTTCAGATTCCTAACTTTTTTACCCATAAATGTATACTATTTACAGCTTACAGCAGGGGTGCGCAAACGTTTCTGTTCGCGCCCCCCTATCTGCTCTCCAAGCCCCCCCCCCTGCTCGTTCCACCCCTTCCTAACCAGCTCTCTGGCTTTGGCGGCGTTGTGACATCACGTTGCCATGGCAGCGCGTTGCCATTTGACACCATGTTGTCGTAGCGAAGAGCCGGCTGAGAGCAGGTTAGAGGGAGTTACAGAGGCCTCGCGCCTCCCCGCGGCCTTCAGGAAGAGCGCGGGGGCCTCTGTAAACGCCGCCCCCCCCCCCCCATTTTGCACACCCATGGCTTACAGTATGCCTGCTGCATTCCACAGCTTGCACAGCGAAGTGTGGGATAGAGAGACAACAAAAACCCTAGAGCAAAGGCCGAGACCCCCTGAGTGTATCTGCTTTTTGTTTTCACAGGTCCCCCCCCCCCAAACCCATTTGAGTCAGCCTACTGTCAGTGGTTCAGCTGCAGAAAAGGATTCTGGGTAGGGAGCTGCGATCTAAAACCACGTGACACTACAGGAGGAGCCACATCCATGGCCTTGTGAAGAAGACGTGTGCAATATGTTAACCAGCAAATATAAAAAACGACATAAACGTCTAAAGTGGTCAAAGGGTTAAATAAAAATATATATTTTTTAAAAAGGTGTTAGTCCTCAAGGGTCACGAACAGGTCAGGTATTAAGGATATCCCTGCTTCAGCACAGGTGGCTCAATCAGTCCTTGCTTCAGCGCAGATGGCTTCGATTGAGCCACCTGTGCTGAAGCAGGGATATCCTTAACACCTGATCTGTTGGTGGCCCTTGAGGACTGGGAGTTGCCCAACCCCTGGCCCTAGCGCCATTACACGTTCAACGCGGACTCCGTCTGCTACTTCCAAGTCCACCCGTGAGTCTTCGTACACACGCAGCGGTCCTCACCTATGACGCTCTTGGCAAAGGAGGCGCTTTTCAGGGTGGCCAGGCCCAGGTCGCCGATCTTCACGAAGCCGGTGGGCCCCGTGATGAAGATGTTGTCACACTTGAGGTCGCGGTGGATGATGGGCGGGCAGCGGGTGTGGAGGAAGTGGAGACCCTTCAGGATCTGTCGGCTCCAGCGTTGCAAGACCTTCAGCTTCATCTCCTTGAACCTCTTCAAGTAGCTGGTGGGTGGCAGGCAGAGAGAGATAGAGGGTCAGTGGTTCCCTTGGCACAAGTCAGATAATGGGCTAGGAACAAGTCCACCATTGTATTTAAAAAAAGGGGGGGGCTTACTCAATCTTTCAGGGCGATCCCAGACGCTGAATGTTGTAGATGAGTAGACATACGTAGGGTTGTAGAAACGTCAGTCACTGTGACAATTCATATCATCATCATCATCTTCTATTCGTGAGGAACTTGCAGAGAACGGACACGATGGTCCGGGCTACACCAAGTCATGCCTCAATGCCGGGAAGATGATGATGATGATGATGATGAAATGAAGGGTCACCAGTGATTGGAGGCTTGGCCCAAGATCGATTCCCAGTGCCAACTTTAGGGAGCTTTCCCCCAGTGCCCCTTCAGGGTAAATGTAGAACCAACCCTGGAGGTTCGGGCAGCCTTACAGCATCCTGTGGCGCCCCCAATGTTCTCCTACAAGTAGCAGGGACTAGGGGTTGGAGAAAAGAGACAAGGGGCATATGGGGCAGGGAAAAGGGATGTCGGGGCAAATAACGGGATGTTACCTCAAGCAGGGAAACGTTCAATTTTATAATTGGAATATATTTGCCATATTGCCAGGGTATCTTAAGTCTGTTCACAAATGTATTACCCCCTAGGGGTATAGGTTCAGCTATCTGAAGGTATATAAGTTAGTGGGCTCACTCTTTCTCTCTATGTCTCTCTCCCACCCTCTTACTCTCTCCCACCCCACCCCCTTACTCTCTCCCATCCACCGTCTTACTCTCTTCCACCCTCTCCGTATTTTAGTGTCTGGATGGGAGTAACGTCGGAGTTAGGTATGACTTAATAATATGTTAACCAAGGGATGTCAATATGGAATTAATTTATATTACTTAAGGCTTATTCGCATATCATTTAAAATATACGTCCTCTTCTAACGCCTCCTACAACCCCTCCCCAAAACGCTCTGGTGCAAGTGGGGAAAAAAGTGTGGGTCAACGCCCCCACGACGACAAAACCGCTCACGTTTTTAGCGTTCCGGATGTCATGAGCTCTGTGACCAGCACGATGCAGATCTGACCCTTCACCGTCGACTTCCAGGAGTCGTAAAACCGGACGATGTTCGGGTGCTGGAGACCCTTCAACATCTCTACCTCCTCGCTGAACCTCTGACGCTCGGCTTTCGTCAGCTTCCTGGTCTGTGGATGGAGATGGAAGAAGGATATTGGTACCCACGTATGTCTCATGGAGCCCCCCCGTGACCACTTACACACATCTACAGACGTCAATAGAATCCTCCTCTTAAATTGGAGTAACCCTCTTAGACTTCAATGGGATTATGCTGTTAGAGAAAAAAGGGCGCCCCCATAAACTTCAGTTGTCCCCGGACTTCAAGGGGATCATCCTCTTACTCATATTCGATGCTCCCACAAACTTTAATGGGATCACCTCTTATACACATAAGTTGGCCTCCTAGATGTCAATGGAATCCATCAGTTTCATGCGAGTTACCACCATAGACTTTAGTAGGATTACGTTTTGGACACTCATCGGTGGTACCTACAAGCGTCAATGGTCCAACCTTCCATGCGCCTCGTGGACTTCAATGGGATCACCCTCTTGCTCACAATAGACGCCTCCACAGACTTTAACGGGATTACCCTCTCACACATATCAGTTGACCCCCCCGGAAACCTTCACTGGATTACCCTTTTTACACGCAAGAGTTAACACTACAGATGTCAAAGGACTCACCCTTTAGCGCGCAAGGTAACCCCATGGACGTTATATATTATATTTCTGATTTTATGTACAGTATATATATATATATATATATATATATATATACAGTGTTCGACAAATCCATTCACCTACAGGCCTGTGGCGACTGGATTTGACCCCGTTGCGACCTCCTCATGGCCGCCCAAGCATGGCGGGATTGGGGGCGGGACTAGGTGGCGAGTAGATTTTTTGGTTCGGCGAGTAGATTTTCAGGTGATTTGTCAACCACTGTGTATATATATATATATATATATATATATATATATACATAAAATACATAAAATATATATATATATATTATGTCTCATGTCACCTATTGCTAACTTGTTAGACAGATTATTGATATAAGTGATATGTGCAAATGTTTGCTTGCCGATGTTTACATTTCATTGACATTCACATACAGTTAAAATTTTCAGTAATAAATGTCGTCAAAATCTTCGTTATAAGATTTCCCGAGAGAGAGAAAGCGAGAGAGATACAGAGAGAGAGAGAAAGCGAGAGAGAGAGAAAACGAGAGAGATACAGAGAGAGAGAGAGTGAGAGAGATACAGAGAGAGAGCAAAAGTGAGAGAGAGTGCAAGAGAGAGTGAGAGAGAGAGAGCGAAAGAGAAAAGCTAGAGAGAGAAAAAGAGAGAAAGCGAGAGAGAGAAAAAGAGAGAGAAAGAGAGAGAGAGGCAGCAAGAGCTAGATAGTGAGAAAGTGAGAGAGATTGAGAGAGTGAGAAAGTGAGAGAGATTGAGAGAGTGAGAAAGTGAGAGAGATTGAGAGAGTGAGAAAGTGAGCGCGAGAGAGAATGAGAGAGAGAAAATGTGAGAGAGCTAAAGATACAGATGTATCAAGACATAAAGTCACCGAATCCGTGGCTTAAAGCCACGTGCTGCCGCAGTCGTTGGCAGGGGGGTCCATGTTTCCAGATTGGGCAGAAAGAAGGCTCTGGCCACGGGATTGTCGGGGTCCCACGTGGCTTGCCCCGCTGCCAAAACCAGCATTGTTACATCTGCAGCGCGCGCGCAATAGAGATGAGAGCGAGAGAGAGAAAGAGAGAGAGAAAGCGAGAGAGAGAGAAAGTGAAAGCGAGAGAGAGAGAGAAAGAAAGAGAGAGAGAAAGCGAGAGAGAGAGAAAGAGAGAGAAAGTGAGAGCGAGAGAGAGAAAGCGAGAGAGAAAGCGAGAGAGAGAAAGAGAGAGAGAAAGCGAGAGAGAGAGAGAGAAAGTGAGAGCGAGAGAGAGAGAGAAAGAAAGAGAGAGAGAGAGAAAGAAAGAAAGAGAGAGAGAAAGCGAGAGAGAGAGAGAGAAAGAGAGAGAAAGTGAGAGCGAGAGAGAGAAAGCGAGAGAGAAAGCGAGAGAGAAAGAGAGAGAGAGAGAGGGAGAAAGAGAGAGAGAAAGAGAGAGAAAGTGAGAGCGAGAGAGAGAAAGCGAGAGAGAAACCGAGAGAGAGAGGGAGAAAGAGAGAGAGAGGGAGAAAGAGAGAGAGGGAGAATGAGAGAGGGAGAAAGAGAGAAAGCGAGAGAGAGAGAAAGTGAGAGCGAGAGAGAGAAAGCGAGAGAGAGAAAGCGAGAGAGAGAAAGAGAGAGAGAGAGAGAGGGAGAAAGAGAGAGAGAGGGAGAAAGAGAGAGAGAGAAAGAGAGAGAGGGAAAATGAGAGAGGGAAAAAGAGAGAAAGAGAGAAAGAGAGAGAGAAGGAGAAAGAGAGAAAGAGAGAGAGATGGAGAGAGAGAGAAGGAGAAAAAGGGAGAAAGAGACAGACACACTGGCCACATTTTGGTGACTGTTCACAACTTTCACGAGCGCAGGAAATCCAGTACCCGCCATTTATCGCGACGTTGTGTCAAAGAGATCTCCATCTCTGCTCATCAGTTGTTTGGTCCTCAGTGGGTTTGAACCCCCAGCGGTGTGAGCTTGGAAACAGACGGCCAGAAAACACTATTGTCTTCTTCACTTCCATCAAAAGGAGAGTTTGTGTGCGTTTCCGGCAGCTGCGAAACGAGAGGTTTCATTTCCCTGTTTGTGCTTGTATTGGTACACAATGCCACGCAACAAAGCCGTGTGTGTGCGTTTGTGATTAGCCGAGGCCATAGTGAACATGAACCATAACAAGAGCCTCTTTGACCTTCAAACGGCACAGAGGACATCTCTCCTACCCTCAACAAGAATTCCGAGCATGTAACCAGCAACGCCCGTTTTGTCCCTAACAGAGGACATAATGCAGTTCCAAAGCAGGACCAACTTGACCGGTGTGAGACAGTCACAGGGCAGAAGTCAATGGAACTTACCAACGACATCAATTGGCATTGTCTGCAAATGTCACCGGGACTGTTTGTCCAAAGACTTAACGCAGGGGTCCCCAACGCGGTGCCTGTGGGCACCATGGAACCCGCCAAGACTTTGGTAGGAGCCCGCGACTGACTGGCCAACCAGTTGATAATATGGCATAGATCAGGGGGGGCTCCAACATGTAGATGGCGTGCCAGTGAATAGCACGCCGCAGTGCCGCCGACAGCTGCTGCGTGCCTCTCTCTCCAAGTTAACTGTATTGTGTGTGTGTGTGTGCGATCATGCGTGCTAATTGGTCGGTCTCCGTCACTCTCTCCTGAACTCTCAAGTTCTCAAAAATGGTTGGGGATCTGTAACACTTGGAAAAACTTGCCTCTAATCCAGCAGTGTGCTGGTTAATTGCACAAGAGCAATCAACAAGACTCCACCTGGCTGATTAGGACTGTCAGAAAAAAAGCCTGTTCTGAGAAACAGGAAGGAGATTTCCTTAGCTCACAAGGGAGCTGACCAAGGGAAAAGAAAGACTGCAGAGATTTCCTTAGCCCACACCTGGGCTAAACTAAGGAAAATATGTCGTCTTGATGCACACAGAAAGGACTGTATGCTGCCAGCAAGACAAGGGGACAAGACCCTCTATACCTGGACACAGAGCGTGGAGTAGGTTTTTCTTTTATATTTTTGTTTGCAATGTTTAAAGGAACAGGAGCAATAAAGCCTTATTTTAATTTCGCCTTAAAAACCATCTCCATTGCGTACCTCTGCACACATCACTTACAGGATCTGCGAAAAGGCCCACAGAGGTTTAGAGAGGGGCGCCAGGAGTGTACGTCCAAAAGATAAGGGATAAGCAGTAGCTCAATGGTAATATCACTATCCCTGAAGCGGGTGAACCTATTTGGAATCCCAGCTCTCCTTGGGCAAGTCACCTTATCACCCTGTGCCTCAGAGTTCTATGGAACAAGGACTCGCCGTGCCTTCCAAATTCTATGCCCCCCAATAATGTTTGAGAAGCAAGCGGCTGCAGTTGCGTCCTCACACTTGAGTCGAACATGCCGAGACAGCGAAATCATTTGGCAGCTTAGCCGAGTAAGTGAAAAAACACTGTCTAATTACATAATGCCAAACCATTAATGTTTCTTGCAGAACCCGTTGGCGTGAAGTTTCCTCGTAAAAAAAATAAATAAACCCCACCACAAATAATGACGGGTGTTTAAGTAAGATCACAGGAATTACTCCGTTTTGTGGAGTCGTTCTACTCAACTGGCTGTTGCCAAAAGACATGGGTGCGTCACGCCCAGTTTCACAATAGGGAGGTTTAAGTCAAGCAACCAGGTATTAAATAATAACCTGCCTATAGTGGAGAGCTTCTGTGTTATGTCGCTGCTCAATAAGAGGTCACCCCTATGCCGATTAAGATCCCAGCTTCATCTACTGAGTGGAGATGTCATCATCCCAATTAAACTGAAGACACCTTCACAGCATAGATAGTGACGGAGGAAATGGCCTTAGGGCCAGATATAATAGGCGATACTATACCAGAAAACCCCTTATGGCTTTCACTAGGGGTCTCATGGCATAGCACAGTTTAGAGATGATGGGCCCTAGAGTCTCACTACTAAACCCTCTCCGACGGCAGAGATGTCAACCACCAAGGACTGAAAATCAGTGAGATTTCGGGGGTTCTAGACAGAAAATGACATGTTACTGGATAAGTGCTGGGTTTTTACGAGCGAGACCCAACTGGAGTCCATAAGATGCCGTGGATAAAAATCAGTGGGACAGACGCCAATATCAGTGGCTCTGTTCACAAACGGGTGACAGCTGTCAATGACAATGAAGGTCAACTGAATTTAATGTTCATCAACAACTGTTAACCGCTTACCAACCTATTATTAATATCCCCCGATCATCTGGACAACTTTGTCCCACACGTTCCCTTCTTGCTAGAAAATGGTAGACTCCACGAGATCCAAGACCAGATGCCCGTTATCCTCCACACAGTTCTCTTGGGTTCATACCCAATTCCACCACTGGAGACTCACGTAAGGGGGGTGACTGATCAGAAGAACCAAGGAAGAAGGTTGTGAGTACGAGTCTTTATTCAAGAACTGTCTGGGGACATCCCCAATGAGGCTTAGAGGGGCGGAGTAGCATTCACTCACCTTTTGCCTTCAGGGAATATCAGTCTTATTGTTTAGGACGTAATCAAGACTCCTCACCTCACACTACAATATTTTTGAAGATTGTTCTTCACCCAATTCTCCCCGGTGTCTCCTCATTTCAATATTTTTGGTCCAGCACTTGAGCACCCAGCACCTCCGCTTTTTGGAACCTACTATGATGGAGTTCACATGCCTCTACCACTAAGCCGTTCAACGAATCTAGTCCTCTCCTCACAACCACCCCCCTCCCGAGTCTTCCACTCTCCCCTCCTGAGTCTCCCACCATCCCCTCCCGAATCTCCCACCCTCCAACTTTGCAGAACATCCCTGTCTCCTGCTGCTTCTTTTTCATCTGAAAGATGTATTTTGTTTTGTTTTTTGTACAGATGCCCTTGAAATATCTTAAGATCTGCATGAACCGTAGAATCAGCAGATGCCACAACTCATTATCTTTCAGGACAATAATTATGGCTGCTGAGAGATGCATACCTAATTAAATTGTAATGAGCGTCCATGAACTCGCTGCTGGTTTCCCAAATTAAATCTATGATCTATGTCCTCAAATGTATTTTAGACACACTCCACATAAAGCAGAAGGCAACGTTCTCGATGACGTCTTCCCTAATATTCAGCCGGACCCCTCCATTCTCCTACAGAATAACAGTGAATTCCTATTGGTCAGATCCCCCCACATTTAAACATACTGAAGTTCCACTACTCATGATGGATGGAGGTACCATCAAGCAGTTCCTACGGAAGTCCCACTGCCGGACTTACACATAAGGCTAAGCTTAAATTATCTGCACGCCTGCACGTGAACCGAGCGCACTCCTGCAGCCCCAGCGATCTGTGAATGTGGCTGCAGGAGAGATTGGGGAGGCGATCCGAGAGGCGTGGCGGACGCGTCACGAAGTTGGTTTCGCCCTCATTGGCTGAGGGCGCTCACGTGATGCGGACGTCACGTGGCCACACTTGAAAAGACAGTTGGTTTCGTCTCTTCAAATCGCGGTCGCGCCATGGCGCGCGCACCCGGAGCGGCCTCGTAGGCAATTTGAGGTTAGCGCACGAGCATCACGCATGCGCCATCGCGCGCTGTATAATCTCAGCCTAAGATAACTAAGCTACAGTTTAGGACCTCACTTTATGAGGAGCCTCATACATAGAAATAAATGAAGGCAATTTACCAGTTTGAAAATCAGACGATAAATAAAGAAAGATATGAGAAAAAAAGAAGATTCTCTATAAATATGGACATTTTCGGTCAAATATGACCCCAAGTATCATGCGCATGGAAAGCGACAAGCTTCGTAGCTTAATCCAGGGGGAGGGGGGCGGTTGCAGAGGCCTCCCGCGCTCTTCCCCAAGGCATTTAAATAAAATGCCGGGGGGGGGGGGGGGGGGGAAGTCGCGCGAGGTCCCCTGGCAACCCGAACTTAGCTTGATTCAGAAGGCTGCTGTGACGCATCGCCATGGCGTCATTTGATACCCGTCGCCATGGCAATGCGGCGCCGGGTCACACTACCCCGCCGCGTCAGTTGACACCGGAACAAGAGGTGAGGGGGGCACGTGCACGAGGGAGGGGGTGGGGGGAGAAGGCAGGGGGGGGCGCACCTTTAATAGTTTGCGTACCCCCCTGGCTTAATTATTGGAAGACGCGATCAGCAACTTTGCGCTACAAAAATCCAGACAGAAATAAAATGAATCTGACGTCCAAACACCGTTTCCTTTTAGCTTCACACCGCCATCTTTGTATATAACCATGCTAGCTTGATGCTTTCATTCATTTCAGTTTCGTGTTCATATTTTTAATGCTACCTTCAGTCAGAATAATACATGTACAGCTCAACCCCCTTATAACGCTGCGCTTGGGGTCCAAAGAATCACACCGCGTTATAAGCGGAGCGCGTTAGAAATAATGTACCATTGTGTGCGTTGTACAACAAAGTATTTAAGACGCCAATAACCGTGTGGTAAAGTATTCAAAATTACGAAAAATGGGAGCCCACGCGTGCACCGCGCTATAAGCGGATCCGCGTTGTAACGGATCACGCTATAACGGGGTTGAGCTGTATTTGTCACTGTTGGGGCACTTGACGTAGCTTAGGGCCTCCGAAGGTCAATAGGAATAGGGTCGCCAGGTGGCTTCTACAAAAATACTGGACTCAATGGTGAAAGGTGCGTCAGGTCACTGTGTCCAGGGAGGAAAATACCGGACACGTACATGTCCAGTATTACAGCACCTCTCACTTTTTACTGGGCAGAGTAAACACACACACACAAACACACACACACACACACACGCACACACACACACACACACACACACACACACCTTACAATGTCTGCTCTTGCTAATTTCATCCAGGCTCAATTCTTCACGCTACAAAAAAAAAAGTTATGGCGGGTTAAAAAAAAAAAAAGTGACAAAAAACCGGACCGCAAAAATAAAAAATATCCCCTGTGGCACACCTCACACGTCTCAGCCAGGTCTGCCACCCTGCAGACACCTCTCAGCATATAGTGCTGCCGCCAGGGATTCTGGGTAATGGCCGGGCAAACGAGCACACCGTGTTCTTTGCTTCTCTCAACCCATTGTAAACTGGATCCCTATAAGCTCGTGCCTGCGGCCGACATGCAGAGCGCATAACAAGTGCTGGTTGTATTTGCAATTCGTGACACTGAAACTCCCTATTAAGGTAATGTGTAGGTATAGAGTGCAGACGTGATATGCTGTCAATGTTGAAAACTTAAAGCTTTAAAATATATATATATATATATATATATATATATATATATATATATATATATATATAATGATGTTGCAATTAAAAACTAAATCTAAATGAGCATGAAAGGCAGGCTCATCAAGACAAGCTTTCATCTGAATTAACAGCTGAGTTCGAGCTGCCGTTTTTTAAATTTTTTTTAATTGTGTTTATTTCCCCCCTGTAATATGTGCATCAATACAATCCACACAATGATAAGTAACTAGCTCAGTGGCCGATCGATCGGCGAAGATTCGGCTCGGGGGTTCACTAAATGGCTGTCAGTGCAGCAGAAGAGGACCAAAGATGCAAGGTTCTGTGGGGAAGATCATGTGACCAGGCTGTCACTAGATATCATTGGTGCGCTGCTAGAGAGAGGGCGGGGGCTCAAAAAGGGGCGTGTGCCAGAAGCCTGTTTCAGAAGAGGAAGGGGATGTGACGTTGTAAATGGTTGCCATAGAAACACAAAATGCTTGTTACATTATAATACATTAAAAATGTAATTCAGAGTTGTTTCAAAAAAAATGCTACAAGTATTTTCTCGTAGTACAGAACTGATTAATTAAAAAAAAAAAAAAACACGTAGGCTATTGCTTGTTCTGCAGATTTAAGGTAATAAAAATGACGGTACCTCTTGGGTTTAAAAAAATATATAATTAATATGGTTCCGGGGACACCCTGCTTCCGGAAATACCTACCTCTAATGGTGATGCCGGTATCAGTCCCCAGTTGGGCACGTAAAATGTGGGAGGGCCAATGGGGAGCTTTTAAACAGATCCGAGATACAGGAAGCAGCTTTAGAGATACAGCATGCATCCCGTTCACTGAGCCCCTTGTGTTGAGGCAGGGATATCCTTCAAACCTCAACTCGCTGGTGTGGCCCTTGAAGACTGGAGTTCCCCCCCCCCCCTCCCGAGCTAGAGCACCAACCACCGTTTTGGAGTGGAGTGAAGTTCCCCCGCCATCTTTGGATCCTTACCAGGACTAGACATCCCCGTAGAAGAGTTAAGAGCAAGACAGGATCTGGGAGATTATATTCTTCTGTCATACCACCTTCAAGGTCCAGCTCCTCATTGAAATAGGACGTAACCGTAACACATAAGGTCTTACTCATGAAAGAGGAGGTTACCCATTCACTTCTATACTGTTACCACTTGTGACGTAGCTGGCCTCCATTATGATTAGGGCACACAGGGATGGGTTGTGATGAGCCGAGCCGTTTCTCCATGTGCGGTTGCATCAAACGTAGAGACACCGTATCCTACAACGGTAAGCCACGAAGGTGGACGTCCCCTTAAACTTGGCAGATTGTTTTGATACAAAGAGAAAAGGTGACACACTGAGACCCAGACCCAGACACGTCTCCTTCTCCAATCCATGGGACGTGTCTGGTCCTGGGTGGGAAAACTTGAAACCTGTATGGGAACAAATCCTTCCCCCACACCTTTGTCAATTGTCCTTGTCCATGAGGTAGTGAGTGGGACAAGCAGCGTCTGTCAGCAGGATACAATAAGAGTTTCCAAGGCCTTGTTACACAATACCTTCTGGTACAACACAGCACCCATTGTGACGGTGTCCATACCTCTTGGAATGCCCTCTACTCTTGGAAGACGCATGATGACAGACAGCTGACCATGCAATTGCCAATAAGTGACCAAGAAGATGCTGTTATGGGTGTCCTACAACTCTGCCCCAACTCATCCTTTTGACACTTACAAAATCACAGCCTGACACACAACACTCACAATGTGCAAATGTTAAAGCAAAGACCTTGACACATCCATGCACATGGATACTTTGCACCCATTTCACTCCTGTATTGCCTTACTGTCTACACAACATCCCACACCTAGATAATCACTTTGCCCCTACGTGGGACTGACCCGTTATCCCATTAAACACGTCCCTGTCATTAGGTCACTTTGCCCCTACGTGGGACTGACCCTTTAACCCATTAACCACGTTCCTGTCATTAGGTCACTTTGCCCCTACGTGGTACTGACCCTTCAACCCATTAACCACATCCCTGTCATTAGGTCACTTTGCCCCTACGTGGGACTGACCCTTTAACCCATTTATCACGTCAGTGTCATTAGGTCACTTTGCCCCTACGTGGGACTGACCCTTTATCCCATTAACCACGTCCCTGTCATTAGGTCACTTTGCCCCTACGTGGGACTGACCCTTTAACCCATTTATCACGTCAGTGTCATTAGGTCACTTTGCCCCTACGTGGGACTGACCCTTTAACCCATTAACCACGTCAGTGTCATTAGGTCACTTTGCTCCTACGCGTGACTGACCCTTTAACCCATTAAACACGTCAACCTCGTTAGGTAATTTTGCTCCTACATGGAGCCTGATCACTTTACCCGTTAAACACGTCCCGGTCATCAGGTCATTTTATTCCTACGTGGGACTGACCCTTCAACCCATTAATAATAATAATTTTATTATTACCAGTAATTTACCGGTCTTTTTTTAAATTTTTTATTCCTACCACCTACGCAGAGTTAAAGTTCTCTACGGTTAAGGCTGCCCACTTCATCAAGGTCCGTCTGGCCCCAGTGAAAATCCATTCCAGCCAGTCTCCGTGAGAATGGAACCCTTCCCAAACACCATTGTCAATTGTCCCAGACCACGAGTGGTGGGGAGTGTGACAACCCGCCTCTGTCAGCAGGACACAATAAGAGTTTCCAAGGCCTTGTTACACAATTCCTTCTGGCATCACACAGGTTCCATTGTGACAGCGTCCAAACCTCTTGGAATGCCCTCTTCTTTGGGAAGAGGCGTCAAAGGAGGATCTCGGTGACCGCCAGGTGACAACGCAGCTGTCATCAGGCAGCCACGAGGATGTTGTTGTGGGCACATCTTGGCTCAACCGTGTTTTTTTCCATTAATAACGATGCCAAAGCATGAAGCCCAGTACAAGATGGAATAAAACCATGCCTCCTCCTTGCCTTGAGGCGTAGCTGAAAATCAGTGTATTTCATATTAAAACCTAAGCTGACCCCCCCTCGTCAATTTGTGAGCGGAACTTTCCGAGAAGCCATTGTAGGCCCCTTTGAGCGACAACGTTTTGGTGTACCCACCACGGCACCCCGAGCCAATCAAAATGCTCCATTTCCGCAAGCATGTGACGCCCCCCGTCCCCCCTACGATCGAGACGACAAGGTCCGATGTACGAAGCATTCTGATTGGTCAATATCACCCACATGACAGTAACTTCCTACAGAACCATTGGATAAGTAAACAAGGGCATTAGAACATGTTTTTCTGTTCTGGAAGCCGAGTCTTCGTGGCATCTATCCAAGGACATACTGTCTTTATATGAGGATACAGCACATACTATACAATCGCCCCAAAAGAACATGGACCGTTTGATTTATATTTGCAACTTTGTAAGTTTATTTGATTCATAAAATAATGACGATATTAAGCTCCCATGTGACGGACGTCACTGGTTTACCGTGTGTCCCGCCGTGTTCTGCGTCTCTCTGATGTCACCTCCTGTGATGTCATTTATCTGACGGAGACCCTTTGGGGACAGCAGGACGGGGGGACGGTTTGATTTCAAGACTACGCATTTGATTCTTTTTCTAACGACTTGCATTAAACAGGTCTCTCTCCCTTTTCCTCCCTCTCACTCCTCCTCTTACTTCCTCTCCCCCTCTCTTCCTCCCTACCATCCCGTCTTCCTTTCTCCCTCTCTCTCCCCCTGTCTTCCTCCCTACCATTCCCCTCTCTTCCTCCCTATCCCCCTCTTCCTCTCGCCCTCTCTCCGTCTTCCTCCCTCTCTCCCCGTCGTCCTCCCTCCTTCCCCCTATCTTCTTCCCTCCCTCTCTCCCCTCTCTTCCCCCCTACCGTTCACCTCTCTTCCTCCCTCTCTCTCTCTTCCACCTCCCTCCCCCTTCTTCCCTCCTCTCTACTGTTCCCCCCTCTTCCTCCCTCTCCCCCTCTCTTCTTCCCTCTCCCCCTGCTCTTTTCCTCCCTCCCTTTCCCCCTTGTTTCCTCCCTCTCCTCCTCCCTCTCACCCTCCCTTCCCCCCTACCGTTCCCCTCTCTTCCTCCCTCTCTTCCACCTCCCTCCCTCCCCCTCCACCCTTCTTTCCCCCTCTCTACTGTTCCCCTCTCCCTCGCTCTACCCCTCTCTTCCTCCCTCCCTCTCCCCCCCTCCCTCCCTCCCTCTCTCTTCCTCCCTCTCCTCCCTCCTCCCCCTCCCCTCCTCCCTCTCCCCCTCTCTTCCTCCCTTTCCTCCTTCTCTTTCCTCCCTCCCATTCCCCATCTTTTCCTCCTTCTCCCCTCTCTTCCTACCTCCCTCTCCCCGTCTTCCTCCCCCTCCCTCTCCCCCTACCCCTCTCTTCCTCCTTCCCTCTCCCCCTCTCTTTCCTCCTTCTCTTTCCTCCCTCCCTCTCCCCATCTTTTTCTCCTTCTCCCTTCTCTTCCTACTTTCCTCTCCCCCTCTTCCTCCCTCCCTCTCTTCCCCCCTCTCCCCCTCTTTTCCTCCCTCTCCCCCTCTCTTCCTCCCCTTCCCTCTCCCCCTCTTTTACCCCCCCCCCTCTGTTCCTCCCTCTCCCCCTCTCTTCCTCCCTCTCCCTCCCCTTCCTCCCTCTCCCCCTCTTTTCCTCCCTCTCCCCCTCTCTTCCTCCCTCTCCCTCTTTTCCTCCCTCTCCCCCTCCTCCCTCTCCCCCTCCCACCCACTTTCCGTACCGGTGCCATTAATTCCTAACCCCCTCCCACCCAGCAAACACACCTTGGTTAATAGCACTTGAACCATTACACTGCAACAACCCAGGCTCATAAAACATCAAAAAGACTAAACAGTGACCCCATTAGCCTTGGACACAAACTCACAACCACTCCAGGGAACAGCGGTGAGCGCGCCAGGGTACCGCGTTCAGTCAGCACGGATGTACAAGCCGCCCCCCGGCACAGTGTGAGGAGCTGGCCACTGCCAATGTGTATTACACAAGTAAATTAAGTAGTACATTTTAAAAACTATTTATTGTAGAGAATGTTCAGTGAGGCAAGCGCCCTAGTGTCGGATCTACCCCGTTATAGCGCGATCCGTTACAACGCGGATCCGCTTATACCGCCATGTTACGCGTGGCTCCCAATTTATCGTACGTACGAATACTTTACAAACACGGTTATTGGTGTCTTACATACTTTATTGTACAATGGTACATTATTTCTAATGCGATCCGCTTATAGCGCGATGTGATTCTTTTGTAACCCCCCAAGCACAGGCGTTATGCATGTTTACATAGAGGTTAACAAACAGGCAACGCCCAAAACTATCTCGTCATGTTAATGATGTCTGTACAGGTGTAAGGGGACGTAAACTTGATGAGATACTTTTGGGGCGTTTCCTGTTTGTTAACCTCTATTTAAACAGTGATGACTAGAATGCGGGTTACTCTTCGATAAAGCGCCTCCACGGGGCGAAACGCGTCGGAGTACTCTATCTGTGGGTCCGATTTTTGTCGCAATTATGCCCATTAAATAACCAATTTTATAGTTGCCTCCAGACCGTAACTTTTTCTTACCGTGTTCTACCACCCACCATTGTATTTTTGCTTACCCCCATCGGTGTTGAAGCCGGCCTATCCGGATTCAAGGCATCATGGCGGCTGCTTACCTTGCATCGTGAGTTCTTCCCGGCAGCTGCCTTTCTTCCGCCTTCGGCCAGTGCGGTCACGGCACTCCACTCACCGGCAAAGGTTGGTAACACAGGCGCCCGACCAGGGGCTCAACTCTCGGGGCGGTCGGATCATCTTGCTCCGTTAGAGTATCAGCTGAGGTGGTGGCTGCGTTGGTCCTCACACGATCGGCTTGTTGGATGGACTTTCATTTGCCTTAGGGTATTGTGATTCCGGTTATACCTCTCAACGTTATACCTCGGTGGTCTCTTCATCAATATTTACAATCTACCGGACTTTCTCAGATATGCCAAGTGTTTGTAACACCGAAGTAGGGATCATTTTCCCATTTTTTTTATTTTTATCTCCGGGTTAGCCTTCAGCAGAAGGTGGCAACCCTGGTTACACGGCCCCACGTGAAAATGTCGCATCTGGCCAGAGGGAAGGGGGGGCGAGAGAGAAGCGCGTCGGACAGGCGAGTGTGTGGCATAGAGAGACAAGGATAGGATATAATCTCTTAATTAAAACTTACATAAAAGTCATTATTCCATTCAAGGTGTGATGTGGGGCGGGGTCTCCGGAGCTGAACGGAGGTTTTTTGGGCTCCCAGAACCCTCTGCTTCCTGAGATACACGCCTCGGAAAGGTGTGTCCCGGTTCTTCATGCAGGTATAAAAGTCACACGTCACGCTGGCCAATGGGAAGTCGTGGTTTCTTTTTGGTGATGCGGGACCTTTAAGCCGACATATTCTTCAGCCACGGAGGGCGCAGGACACCGAATAGAACATTTGGTCGCAGCCATTTCGCTCGGCGTGACATCCCCAGGACCTCGGTAGGTGCGGGGCCCGTTGCAGTCCCACCAGTGAGATTAAGCCGGCCGCTGTTCCCGAGATACCTACAGGTAAAAGTAGCAGAGGTTCTTCCCGGTATTTAAATATCTCGCGTCACGCCATCTGCATCATCTAACATCTCCTATTGACACCCTCCCAAGTCGCAAGGAGACGCCAAAAGGCATAAAACTTGACGCAAGATGGAAATGACGCAATTTGGGTCGACATGGTCAACACTTGACTTTGATACGACATCTCCCTCATCTTTCGGGCCTCCTGGGTGGAAGCTGCCCCTTCCATATGCCTTCTCTGGACAATATGGGTTAATGCAAAGATACAAGGTACAACAAAAGAGGACTTGTGGATATTTGAAAGCTGTGTCAGTGTTGCCAACCGGTTCATCGTACATGAAGAAAGACCTTTTGTGTGCAAGTCCGGTGTTGGCTGGAACTCACGAAGATTGCCACGTCGACCTACGTCTTTAGACATGGAGTTAATTAAAACTGCAAGGTGATTTCAGCA
The DNA here is from genome assembly GCF_040206685.1 of Ascaphus truei. Taxonomy (NCBI): domain Eukaryota; kingdom Metazoa; phylum Chordata; class Amphibia; order Anura; family Ascaphidae; genus Ascaphus; species Ascaphus truei. The sequence goes on from NC_134505.1 coordinate 1,486,898, forward strand.
CACGTGTGGCGCTGGCGCCAGATTTTGTACCGTGACGAGCTTCTACGGATGGGCGAGACTCAAATGCTTTGTCCTTTCCCTCTCTGTGCTTGAAGGATGAAGTGGGAACTGGCAGTGGCTTCCTCTTGTGCGATGATGAGGTAGGCAGGGCAAGATGTAGTCTTTGTTCAACGTTCTCTTACCCCCCAGGCGTTACCATGGATGTGGGAACGTGGAAGCATCCGGCCTCATTCTATGAAGTGCATCAGGTGATTAGGCAATAGCAAAGAATCATCGCTATAGCTTGGATCGTATCCAACTCCCCTCCCCCTCCCAACTCCACTCGGACAAGCTGGGTGGCTGGACCAATCTCCACCCTATGTTACATCTTTCCCCGAAAACAAACAAACCTTAATGTCTTCAGCTGTCAGGATGGGCCCATATCCTAACCTGAGCCACACCTTATCCTGCAATAAGCAGCCACCTTACCTTCTTATTTCATCATTGTCCCTCAATCCCTGGAGGGTGTAAGCTCTCACGAGTAGGGCCGTCATTACCTCCGTGTATCTGTCTGCACACGCCTGTCCTCGCCGGTATGTAACCGTTTATGAAATCTGTCCGCCAAGCGCCCGCCCTCCTCCCGGGCGCCAAACAACACACGAAAATTAATAATTTCCGAGGAGGCTGGCGCAGACGGAGCAATGTCAAGGTTGGTACGTAAGCGCAGGATTGAAATTGCGTTTGACGGGTGCCAGGGAGGTCGGCGGCGAACAGGGTTGCCACCTTCTGCTGAAGGCCAACCCGGAGAAGAAAAGAAAATCCCTTACTTGTGTGACGTGGTGGTGGCGGCCGCGTCTCCCGGCATCCTGGTGCAATTCCACCCCCCCCCCCTCCAACTGCAGTGAAGATTGCTGCACGGCGGCAAATGACGCCGCGTTGCCATGGTAACCGGACGCCCGGAGATTGTCGACGGCAACCCGTAGACGTAACACTGTAGAGTGTGGTCTATAAGGGTATTTAGATCCCAATCTATTTAATTTCCCCCGTTCATTTCAGGTCCGGGGACCTCTTGCTTCCGGAGATACCTACCTTCAAACTAGGTGCCGGTAGCCGCTTCGGCTGAGCGAGCACGGGCTTTACAGTTTAAAGCGCCCGCGTCACGCCGGCCAACAGGAAGCCGCGCTGGTGACATCACGGCTTCCCATTGGCCCGCAGGACACGGAAACTTTTGACAGCGGCCATATTGTCAACCCTGACAGCCGAGGAGATCAGCAACCGGCACCTAATTCAGACGGAAGCAGGGGGGCCCCGGAGCCGAAATTAATGGACTTCAGCTCCGAAGACCCCCAGAACACACGGGATCAGCTAGCCTTATTGTTGACGCTACCTTTCCGTCTTCCCACCACCCAGCAGGGCCACCAACAAGGTTGGTGTGCGGGGTGGGGGGGAGGGGGGCGAGAGCCAGGCCCGACGGCTACTGGGGACCCCACCCAGCCTATACCGGCCAACTTCTGGCATCGAGCACCCAAGTGAACCTGCCTCTGCTACCCAGCTGGGCTCTCCTGTGCCACCAGGCCCCGGGCCTGACTACGCCAGCCCTCCACCCTTCTCAACAATCCTTCAACAGCCTCCCACCTCCTGCTCAACACTCCAGGAGCAAGGTCAACGCTCCGTCCAGGGCCCCTCCCCCCCACCCCCCGGTAAAAGCGGTCAACCGGCTTGCCATCTAGAGATATTATTTTGAATGCAAAAGCAGACGAACATAAAACCGAGGCTGAAGTTCCTCGTAAACAGGGCATCGACAGGCCAATTAAGGCCTTCCAGGAACAATAAGCGGTGAGAATCTATCACCCCTGGCAGAGGATCGAGGAGGTAAATCAAACGGAGGTGAGAGAGCAGTGATTGATTGTGAAATCCGCACCTGTTCTGCCGTCTGCAAAATGTGACCTGCTACGTACTTACTCTCTCTGGATTTTTTTTGTTACCGCACCCTTTGTGAAACTTAAATGTTCTCCACCTGGGGAGGGGGGGGGGTGTAATCCCTGGGAGGTGCGATGAAGGATGTTATATTTTGCTGCCTTATAACAAAACATTACTGTATACACGTATATATACAGTATATCCGTATACACACACTATATATATATTATATATATATATATATATATATATATATATATTATATATATATATGTATACACACAGTATATATACACATACATACATACATTATAAATGCATGAAGACAAAACGTTGAAGAAACGCCCATTGATAATTATGAAGTACATTTCCGAGAATGTCACATCAGCCATTAGATTACATGAAGATGCAAGCAAGATAAGGATCAGCGAGGGAGTGTGGCAGGGAGACACCGTGTCACCAGGATCAGCGAGGGAGTGCGGCAGGGAGACACCGTGTCACCAGGATCAGCGAGGGAGTGCGGCAGGGAGACACTGTCACCAGGATCAGCGAGGGAGTGCGGCAGGGAGACACCGTGTCACCAGGATCAGCGCGGGAGTGCGGCAGGGAGACACTGTGTCACCAGGATCAGCGAGGGAGTGCGGCAGGGAGACACTGTCACCAGGATCAGCGAGGGAGTGCGGCAGGGAGACACTGTGTCACCAGGATCAGCGAGGGAGTGTGGCATGGAAACACCGTGTCACCAATATCAGCGAGGGAGTGCGGCAGGGAGACACCGTGTCACCAGGATCAGTAAGGGGGTGCGGCAGGGAGACACCGTGTCACCAGGATCAGCGAGGGAGTGCGGCAGGGAGACACCGTGTCACCAGGATCAGCGAGGAAGTGCGGCAGGGAGATACCGTGTCACCAGGATCAGCGAGGAAGTGCGGCAGGGAGATACCGTGTCACCAGGATCAGCGAGGGAGTGCGGCAGGGAGACACCGTGTCACCAGGATCAGCGAGGGAGTGCGGCAGGGAGACACCGTGTTCCCAACGCTTTTCAGAGCAACACCTCAAGAATTGTTCAAGGCCTTGAATAGGGACGAAAAAGGTAATCGAAATCAACAGTGAATATGGTCACAGAAGAAAGTCCTGATACATAGGGGAAGGGTGGCATGACCACAGTACAGAGTCCCGCTTTGTCCCTTCGTGTTGGGGCCGGGGTCCCCAATCCCCTTTTGTGTGGCTTAATGTCTTGGACCTGTACGGTATGTTTTGGCGCCCATTCACCCGGCCCTTTGGTGGGAGAGGAGAGTGGGTTAAGTCAGGAAGGTCAGGCCGGGAGATGGCTAGCTGAAGGATGTTGGGGGGGGAGAGGGTTGGGGTCCTATATGGGGGAGAGGAAGTGGCCTGGGGACTCAGTGACTCGCTCCCCCCCTGAAGAGAATCTCCCACCCGTGCCGCCCCGTTTGACGTAGGTGGAGAAGTGTAAAGAGGTCCAATGAGAAGAAGAAAAGGACGGTGGGGTTATGAACCTTGTAATGATTGTATTTACGGTGTCACCGCTGCGGAAATGTTGCTGCATTCTGGGGGATAATACCCTGAGAGTGGGGGTGTGTGACAGGATATGCCTAGTAAGTGGGAGCTGCATCCAGTGGGCGGTAGGTACAGGGAGCGGGTGACAAAGCGGGGCGCCGATGGCCGAGTCACAAGTTGGAGACTGCTAAAGTTGGTTGGTTGGTTAAATGTACAATCGTTGTTAATAAAAGCGGTGACCGTCGAACCTCCAGCTCGGAGTTGTTTTTTTTCTGATAACTTGTGGGTTGATATGTTGGAGGAGTTGGCCGAATCTCGAAAGATACAAGGTCACGTAAGAAGGTGGGCCTCCACGTAGATTTCAGCAAGGCCAAAGTGAAAACGGGTCAACTCCAGAAAGATCAATATAAATAGAATAGAAGTTGTTGAAGTCTAGGTCTACCTTGGACAGCCAGTATAGACAGGAACCTTTCCAATAAAAATAAACCGGAGAGTGAAGATGGGATGGAGCACGTTTGGAAGAAAGACAATCTTCAAGGGAACCTTCCACTGCTCCTCAAGAGGAAAGTTGTATCCTGGCCGTGCTAACGTATGGACACGAAACGTGGACGCTTAATGCTTCAGACAACGCAAAGAAGTATGGAGACATGTATGCTGGGTATTTCCCAAAGTGACAGGAAACAGAATCAATGGGCTAGGAATCAAGCAAAAGTCTTTGACGCCATCTCCAGGGGGAAGACATTAAAATGGAGGTCAGCCGGACATATCGCAAGAAAAATGACCATCGTTGGCCATAGATGGAACTCAACTGGATTCCCAGGGAGATTAAAAGCTAAAGACCACGACCCAAAGTAAGATGGAAGGATGAGATCAGAAGATGTGTTGAAGCAACGTGGAGAAGAGAGGCTGTAACCAAAGTTCCTGAGAGATCATTGGGGAGGCTTCATCCAGCAGTGGGGAGACACGGGAGGAAGAGGGTGAGATATATTTCTTATCTTTTTGTTCTGTAGAACACCAGTGATAAGGATTCCTTGTGTCAGGACACGGTGCCTTGAAAAGCGTTGGGGTTAGTCACATTAAAACAGTTCCCTCCTTACGGTGGGATTAACAGATAGCGTCCGCCAGGGTGAAGAACTGGATGAATTTCACTCAATGAGGTTACCGGCCAACACAAGGACGTGTTTAAGAGACATGGAGGAGGCTGAGAAGATCCCAGGTTAATCTACGAATGAGCCGTTTTTAACCTAAGTACCCAAGAAATCTCATTAATGGTTCAATCTCAATTCCATACCCCTTTAATCTAACCAACGCAGGTGAACTTTCCAATTAGCTAGGTTCATGACGCTGGTCTTTGGAGTGGGACCTATCACGGCAGTGAAGGGAGGGTTAACGTTGAATGGTCATCACTCGAATGACAACACACGGGCACCCTCTGTTAGATTTAACCCTTTGCGGGGCCAGAGGGGCCCGCTGCCCCGCACCGAAAACGCGGTGACTTAAACCTTGCCGCTCGTTCACCGGCAAAAATGGCGACCGTACGCTCCTAGACTACAAAACAAACACGAGTCCGTAGAGGACTTGCAAAAAAGATGGCAGTATAGGGAGGAGAAGCAAGACTAGCACAAGAGGGTCGTCCATGTTCTGAAGCTGCAGCGTAAGAGACTCAGCGGAAACTATGAACCCTTCCTAGCTGCAAAGAGTAGTGGATCCATGGAACGGGCCACAGGCAGAGGTGGGGGCGAGGGTAATTCAGCAAAGGAAGGCTGCTTGGCATAGACACATAGGGGACCAGGGAAAAGAAATGACAATGAGGACACTGTGTACTCATTGAACCCCCCGGGAAGTATTTCGGGATCTAATGACATCATGACTGCCGCGTATTTTTTGGACAATAACAAAACACCTAAAAGAGGAGACGTGAGGACAGAGGTAACACCCCAATAAAGAACAGGTCTGGCGTCGGGTTGTAGAGCTAACTCCCCGTGGATGTTATTACATCATCATCCCCGGTAACCTAACTCCTTCAATGCCGAGAGGGCGCCTTTAACGCGTCTGCCATATCATTTGGAAAGGCGTCTGCCTGTGCGCTAGGCATTGCGCCATCTGTGAAGATATCATCAACCACACGTTGCACGATGGTCCCTGAGAGCAAGGAGCGGGGGGTTTGTCTCTGTTCGGATACAGTTGGACGCCATTTTGTATCAAGATGGCGGACGGAACCTCTCCACACTGCACGGATTTGAACGAAATTCGGCACAGCTGTAAAGTAGCTGGGCAGGGTTTACCAAATCCCATGTTGGGCACATGTTCAACGCCATGTTGTATGCTTCAGAGCGGGAAGTAGGGAAAAAAAACGTGTATGTTTTTGCGCCTGATGGAAAAAAACAAATATAGTTTCACCCCAACAGCATTAAAATAATGTGTGTATATGTGTGTATGTATATATGTAGGGATTCTGGGAAATGACATGCAAATAAGCACACACTGTGTCATATATATATATATATATATATATATATATATATATATATATATATATATATATATATATATATATATATATATATATGTATATATATATATGTATATATATATATATATGTATGTATGTATGTATGTATGTATGTATGTATGTATATATATATATATATATATATATATATATATATATATATATATATACATACATATATATATATATATATATATATATATATATATATATATATATATATATGACACAGTGTGTGCTTATTTGCATGTCATTTCCCAGAATCCCTTGCTGCAGTGGAAGCACTGTATGCTATGTGATAATGGTGAAAGGCAGGGGTTGAAACATGTCTGTGAGTGGTTTCTCTGGCTTTGCATCTGATTCCCATGCTGCGTTAACAGCGAGCATTAGCTTATATGGGTTCCATGTAAAAACGGATTTCAGGAAAAAGGTGACACATTGTGTGCTCATGTGCACGTCAATTTCCCAGAATCCCTTGCTGCAGTGGGAGCACTGTATGCTGGGGGATAATGGTGAAAGGCAGGCCTGCATGTAATTTCCCAGAATCCCTTGCTGCAGTGGGAGCGCTGTATGCGGGGTGGTAATGGTGAAAGGCGGGGCTGCATGTCATTTCCCAGAATCCCTTGCTGCAGTGGGAGCACTGTATGCTGGGTGATAATGGTGAAAGGCAGGGCTGCATGTCATTTCCCAGAATCCCTTGCTGCAGTGGGAGCACTGTATGCTGGGTGATAATAGTGAAAGGCGCAGGGTTGCAGATCTGTCTAAGACGTGCAAATGTGCTCACAAGTAATATTTTTATTATATATCTATATATAAATGATATATATACATACTGTATACATACATACGTACATATATACATACACATAATTGTCTACTGTGCCACAGCAGGGAAGCAATTAAAGAATTAAAGCGGGGCAGAAAGCCTCCCTGTAGCAGCGTTGATTTCCTGCCTGTCTGTATCCTGGCTACCCCACCGCTCTGCATCCCGCGGCCCGTCGGGAAGCAGCGCGGGTAAGGAGCGCTAATCAGCCCGATTATATAATCCGCTTTGCACGGACGGACTTACATTAAAACCCGGAGAATGCAGCTTATACATTATGCAGGATTACGGAGCCGCCCAGGAATTCTCCCTCCCCCCCCCCGTGTGCTCAACGCAGGCGCAGGAATTCTCCCCCTCCCCCACCCCCCCGTGTCGCTCTCTCGCCTCCCCCATGTCCCTCTCGCCTCCCCCATGTCGCACTCTTGCCTCCATGTCGCTCTCTCCCCTCCCCATGTCACACTCTCGCCTCCATGTCGCTCTCTCGCCTCCCCCATGTCCCTCTCTCGCCTCCCCCATATCCCTCTCTCGCCTCCCCCATGTCCCTCTCTCGCCTCCCCCATATCCCTCTTTCGCCTCCCCCATGTCCCTATCTTGCCTCCCCCATGTCCCTCTCTCGCCTCCCCCATGTCCCTATCTCGCCTCCCCCATGTCGCTCTCTCACCTCCCCATGTCGCTCTCTCGCCTCCCCCATGTCGCTCTCTCGCCTCCCCATGTCGCTCTCTCGCCTCCCCCATGTCGCTCTCTCGCCTCCCCCATGTCGCTCTCTCGCCTCCCCATGTCCCTATCTCGCCTCCCCCATGTCCCTATCTCGCCTCCCCGATGTCCCTATCTCGCCTCCCCCATGTCGCTTTCTCGCCTCCCCCATTTCACACTCTCGCCGCCCCATGTCACACTCTCTCCCCCATGTCGCTCTCTCGCCTCCCCCATGTCGCTCTCTCGCCTCCCCCATGTCGCACTCTCGTCTCCCCCATGTCCCTATCTCACCTCCCCCATGTCGCTCTCTCGCCTCCCCCATGTCGCTCTCTCGCCTCCCCCATGTCACACTCTCGCCTCCCCCATGTCCCTACCTCACCTCCCCCATGTTGCTCTCTCGCCTCCCCCATGTCACACTCTCGCCTCCCCCATGTCCCTACCTCACCTCCCCCATGTTGCTCTCTCGCCTCCCCCATGTCACACTCTCGCCTCCCCATGTCGCTCTCTCGCCTCCCCCATGTCCCTATCTCGCCTCCCCATGTCCCTATCTCGCCTCCCCCATGTCCCTATCTCGCCTCCCCCATGTCACGCACTCGCCTCCCCCATGTCCCTCTCTCACCTCCCCATGTCGCTCCCGCCTCCCCCATGTCACGCTCTCGCCTCCCCCATGTCACGCTCTCGCCTCCCCCATGTCGCTCTCACCTCCCCCATGTCGCTCTCATCTCCCCCATGTCCCTCTCTCACCTCCCCCATATCACTCTCACCTCCCCCATGTCCCTCTCTCACCTCCCCCCATATCACTCTCACCTCCCCCCTATCACTCTCCCCTCCCCCCTATCACTCTCACCTCCCCCCTACCACTCTCACCCCCCCCCCACCCCCATGTCCCTCTCGCCTCCCCCATCACCATTGCCAAAAACAGGACTGACTTTTTGTACCACTTTCAAAGGATTGGTATATTGCACAGTTTCCATTGTGCCAGGCACTTGATCTGTGTTGTGTATTATGCAACGCCTAACACTGTATGAGTTAAACTCACACAGGCGTTTGGGGGTGTTAGGGGATTACTTCCTAAATACATTTCTGTAATAGCAGCGCTCTGTGCCCGGGGGGTATAAGGAGTGTCTGTACTATTTAAACTGCATTTTATTTATTTTTTGGCACCTGATTAAACAGAAAATCATCAAACATTGAAACAGGTCGTTCCACAAAAAAAGCTCCACGCTTTCTTTCTTTTTTTTTGACATTTTTTAATTCCAACCCAAACTACGTTTCGCTTGCGTTTCCGGCGAATCGGCGTTTGCGGACGCGCGCAAATTTTCCGGGCGCTGGGCGGACGAAGGTTAGAGGCACGCGCTATAAAAACGAAACAAATGTTTCGGCGTCCGAAAAAAAAAGTGGAAAGCGCGTCAAAATCGTCTCGCCAAGTTGAGTTCCCCCCCGTCAACCCTACAAAGTCTGGTAATGGCGTTGGCGCCGAATGAAGTTTCGCTGTATCAACCTCAAAATGTGTTTGCGGCAGCGCGGGCGTTTCAGGATATAGGTCACCACATTGATTTTCGCGGTCCTCGCTTTCCGACGTTTCGCTTTCCGGCGCAGGCGTTTTTCCGACGGCGCGCAACGCGGTAAAAAAAAACCGCACCTCGTTATCCGCCGCGGTTTTCCCGCGTCCCACGGAAACCGCCGCCGGTTGACGCGGGTCCCGCTTACCGAGCGTTCTCGCGTCCGACGCGGGTTGGCGGGACGCAGTGTGTCGGGGAAAGCGAGGACTCGCTATATGGCTGTTATAACTAATATTACACGAGGCATCTATATTCACGAACACTAGTTGTAAATAAAACAGATACTCATACTTCCGTTTTCACTTCAATTGTATCAATCCGGTATTCAATGTGCATCAAAACGTTATTTCAAACAACCAATGATGTTACATAGTTACAAAGTTACAGTTACAAAGTTACATAGTAGGAGGATATAGTTACATAGTTACATGGTAGGAGGATATAGTTACATAGTTACATAGTAGTTACATAGTTACATAGTAGAAGGATATAGTTGCATCGTTACATAGTAGGAGGATATAGTTACATAGTTACATAGTTACATAGTAGATGAGGTTGAAAAAAGACGTACGTCCATCAAGTTCAACCTATGCTATATTTAGACGACAGATACTTTATCCTATATCTATACTTACTTATTGACCCAGAGGAAGCAAACACAAACCCCAGAGTCATATCATCCAATGATATCGCATAAGGGGAAAAATAAATTCCTTCCTGACTCCAAGAATTGGCAATCAGATTACTCCCTGGATCAACGTCCTTCCCATGTTTACTTATTTGGTATATCGCTGTATACCTTCCCTTTCTAAAAAAGACGTCCAACTATTTTTTTGAACACATCTCCTGTATCTGCCATCCCAGTCTCCATGGGTAATGAATCCCGCACTGTAACTGCCCTTACGGTAAAGAACCCTTTCCTTTGTTGCTGGTGAAATCTCCTTTCCTCCAACCTTAAGGGATGGCCCCGAGTCCTTTGTACTGCCCGTGGGATGAATAGTTCTTTTGAAAGCTCCTTGTACTGTCCCCGAATATATTGGTACAGTATATACTGTAGTTATCATATCCCCCTCTTAGACGCCTCTTTTCTACTGTAAATAAATCTAATTTAGCTGGCCTCTCCTCATAAGTTAGATTGTCCATCCAATGTGAGAATTAACACGTAGGATCATTACTTTTTAAAAAGTTTCTGTTGCTTTTTAGCACCGAAATGTGGATGCGGAAATGTGTGTGTCAATAGCTGAGGTTCCCGGTGATTTTCTCACGATGGACCGATCGATCCGTGTTCACATCTCCGGATCAAACCGACAGAACTTTCCCCCCGGCCCGCCCGCCCGCCCGCAGGGTTAGACAAATAAAGATACATTTATCGCTGTACACCGTGAGACGCAAACAATGAAATCTCAGCAACGTTTCAAGCCAAGCTAGCTTGAGAAATGGCTGTTTGGCTTGCAATTTCGCTTTATTCTTGTGTTGTTTGTACAGTATCTCATGACGTAATAAATGTATCTTTTGTAATTTTTCTAACCTTGGAGTGCCGTGGGCATTTTCTATTTGTGCGTGTATACACACACACACACACACACACACACACACACACACACACGTATATATATATATATATATATGGGCTCCATGTAACAATGGTTTTTCAGACAAAAGGTGACACATTGTGTGCTCCTTTGCATGTCATTTCCCAGAATCCCTTGCTGCAGTGGGAACACTGTATGCTCGGTGATAATGGTGAAAGGCAGGGCTGCACGTCATTTCCCAGAATCCCTTGCTGCAGTGGGAACACTGTATGCTCGGTGATAATGGTGAAAGGCAGGGTTGCACGTCATTTCCCACAATCCCTTGCTGCAGTGAGAACACTGTATGCTGGGTGATAATGGTGAAAGGCAGGGGCTGCATGTCATTTCCCAGAATCCCTTGCTGCAGTGGGAACACTGTATGGCTGGGTGATAATGGTGAAAGGCAGGGCTGCATGTCATTTCCCAGAATCCCTTGCTGCAGTGGGAACACTGTATGGCTGGGTGATAATGGTGAAAGGCAGGTCTGCATGTCATTTCCCAGAATCCCTTGCTGCAGTGGGAACACTGTATGCTAGGTGATAACGGTGAAAGGCAGGTCTGCATGTCATTTCCCAGAATCCCTTGCTGCGGTGGGAACACTGTATGCTCGGTGATAATGGTGAAAGGCAGGGGCTGCATGTCATTTCCCAGAATCCCTTGCTGCAGTGGGAACACTGTATGGCTGGGTGATAATGGTGAAAGGCAGGGCTGCATGTCATTTCCCAGAATCCCTTGCTGCAGTGGGAACACTGTATGGCTGGGTGATAATGGTGAAAGGCAGGTCTGCATGTCATTTCCCAGAATCCCTTGCTGCAGTGGGAACACTGTATGCTAGGTGATAACGGTGAAAGGCATGTTGCAGATCTGTCTCAGACGTGAATGTGCTCTCAAGTGATCTTTTTTATTTGCTATATGCTATACGGTGGAGGTTTCTTGTTGCCTTTTTCACCCAACATAACTTAAAACATATATATATATAACACACACACACACACACACACACACAATTTTGGCAACTTCAATATCCTGTCCCAAAGTACAGCTCAACCCCCTTATAACGCTGCACTTGGGGTCCAAAGAATCCCATAGCGCTATAAGCGGATGGCGTTAGAAATAATGTACCAGTGTATGCATTGTACAATAAAGTATTTAAGACGCCAATAATCGTGTTGTAAAGTGTTAATAAATACAAAAATTGGGAGCCACGCGTGACTCGCGTTATAAGCGGATCCGCGCTGTAACGGATCGCGCTATAACGGGGTTGAGCTGTATTATATATTTAATTGTGTCGCCTGAAGGTCTAATGGAGAAGTGACCTCAAATGAACGTAATGACACATAATTATGAGAAGAAAAAAAACGTATCGAAATCAATTTAAACAATCTGCCATATTGGTTGTTTAGGAGAGAGAGGAAGAGGAGAGAGGGAAAGAGAGGAGAGAGGGAAAGAGAGGATAGAGGGAGGATGAGGAGGAGGAGGAGGAGAGAGATAGAGGGAGAGCGAGAGATGGGGGAGACGGGAGAGAGAGAGGGGAGGGAGAGAGAGAGGGGGGAGAGAGAGATAGCGGGAGAGGGAGGAGACAGATAGAGGGAGGGGAGAGAGAGTGAGAGGAGAGATGGGGGAGACGGGAGAGAGGGAGGAAGAGAGAGATAGAGAGAAAGGGAGGAGAGATGGGGAGATGGGAGAGAGGAGAGCGAGAGAGTAAGGGGAGAGAGGGAAAGAGAGGAGAGAGGGAAAGAGAGGAGAGAGGGAGGATGAGGAGGAGGAGGAGAGAGCTAGAGGGAGAGCGAGAGGAGAGATGGGGGAGATGGGAGAGAGAGAGGGGAGGGAGAGAGAGAGGGGGGAGAGAGAGGGAAGAGAGGAGAGAGGGAGGATGAGGAGAGAGGGAGAGCGAGAGGAGAGATGGGGGAGACGGGAGAGAGAGAGGGGAGGGAGAGAGAGAGGGGGGAGAGAGAGATAGAGGGAGAGGGAGGAGACAGATAGAGGGAGGGGAGAGAGATTGAGAGGAGAGATGGGGGAGACGGGAGAGAGAGGGCGAGTGAGAGAGAGAGGAGAGAGGAGAGAGAGAGAGAGAAGCGAGAGAGAGAGAGGGGGGGACAGAGAGGAAAAGAGGAGCGAGAGATTAAGTCCCAGGGGGTGCTGGAAGCAGGCAGCTTCTTATTGTCAGTAGAGACTGCGCCCTGGCTGCACCTCTGTATTACACAGAGTCCCCCCTGCGGATCTCTGTTATTAGAGCAGCTGCCGGGGGGGGGCACACAATGCACAAGCTGGGGAAATGTGAGGAGGGGGTCATTCGATATGAACGCCCGGAACAAGGCCTCCGGCAGCCAGCAAGAACCCTGCCCTGAAATGTCCTGCCGGCGTCCTATAGAGAGGGAGAGGCTGTGGGGTCTGAGTGAGGCGCAGTACAGGGGTATGGGACCGGATAAGCCTGTCCTGATTGAGTGAGGCGCAGTACAGGGGTATGGGACCGGATAAGCCTGTCCTGATTGAGTGAGGCGCAGTACAGGGGTTTGGGACCGGATAAGCCTGTCCTGATTGAGTGAGGCGCAGTACAGGGGTATGGGACCGGATAAGCCTGTCCTGATTGAGTGAGGCGCAGTACAGGGGTTTGGGACTGGATAAGCCTGTCCTGATTGAGTGAGGCGCAGTACAGGGGTATGGGACTGGATAAGCCTGTCCTGATTGAGTGAGGCGCAGTACAGGGATATGGGACTGGATAAGCCTGTCCTGATTGAGTGAGGCGCAGCACAGGGGTATGGGACTGGATAAGCCTGTCCTGATTGAGTGAGGCGCAGTACAGGGGTATGGGACTGGATAAGCCTGTCCTGATTGAGTGAGGCGCAGTACAGGGGTATGGGACTGGATAAGCCTGTCCTGATTGAGTGTGGCGCAGTACAGGGGTATGGGACTGGATAAGCCTGTCCTGATTGAGTGAGGCGCAGTACAGGGGTATGGGACCGGATAAGCCTGTCCTGATTGAGTGAGGCGCAGTACAGGGGTATGGGACCGGATAAGCCTGTCCTGATTGAGTGAGGCGCAGTACAGGGGTTTGGGACCGGATAAGCCTGTCCTGATTGAGTGAGGCGCAGTACAGGGGTATGGGACCGGATAAGCCTGTCCTGATTGAGTGAGGCGCAGTACAGGGGTTTGGGACTGGATAAGCCTGTCCTGATTGAGTGAGGCGCAGTACAGGGGTATGGGACTGGATAAGCCTGTCCTGATTGAGTGAGGCGCAGTACAGGGGTATGGGACTGGATAAGCCTGTCCTGATTGAGTGAGGCGCAGCACAGGGGTATGGGACTGGATAAGCCTGTCCTGATTGAGTGAGGCGCAGTACAGGGGTATGGGACTGGATAAGCCTGTCCTGATTGAGTGAGGCGCAGTACAGGGGTATGGGACTGGATAAGCCTGTCCTGATTGAGTGTGGCGCAGTACAGGGGTATGGGACTGGATAAGCCTGTCCTGATTGAGTGAGGCGCAGTACAGGGGTATGGGACCGGATAAGCCTGTCCTGATTGAGTGAGGCGCAGTACAGGGGTATGGGACCGGATAAGCCTGTCCTGATTGAGTGAGGCGCAGTACAGGGGTATGGGACCGGATAAGCCTGTCCTGATTGAGGCTCAGTACAGGGGTATGGGACCGGATAAGCCTGTCATGATTGAGTGGTGCTCAGTACAGGGGTATGGGACCGGATAAGCCTGTCCTGATTGAGTGAGGCGCAGTACAGGGGTATGGGACTGGATAAGCCTGTCCTGATTGAGTGAGGCGCAGTACAGGGGTATGGGACTGGATAAGCCTGTCCTGATTGAGTGAGGCGCAGTACAGGGGTATTGGACTGGATAAGCCTGTCCTGATTGAGTGAGGCGCAGTACAGGGGTATGGGACTGGATAAGCCTGTCCTGATTGAGTGAGGCGCAGTACAGGGGTATGGGACTGGATAAGCCTGTCCTGATTGAGTGAGGCGCAGTACAGGGGTATGGGACTGGATAAGCCTGTCCTGATTGAGTGAGGCGCAGTACAGGGGTATGGGACTGGATAAGCCTGTCCTGATTGAGTGAGGCTCAGTACAGAGGTATGGGACTGGATAAGCCTGTCCTGATTGAGTGCGGCTCAGTACAGGGGTATGGGACCGGATAAGCCTGCCCTGATTGAGTGAGGCGCAGTACAGAGGTATGGGACTGGATAAGCCTGTCCTGATTGAGTGACGCGCAGTACAGGGGTATGGGACTGGATAAGCCTGTTCTGATTGAGTGAGGCTCAGTACAGGGGTATGAGACCGGATAAGCCTGTCCTGATTGAGTGAGGCTCATTACAGAGGTATGGGACTGGATAAGCCTGTCCTGATTGAGTGAGGCGCAGTACAGGGGTATGGGACCGAATAAGCTTGTCCTGATTGAGTGAGGCTCATTACAGAGGTATGGGACTGGATAAGCCTGTCCTGATTGAGTGAGGCTCAGTACAGGGGTATGGGACCGGATAAGCTTGTCCTGATTGAGTGAGGCGCAGTACAGGGGTATGGGACTGGATAAGCCTGTCCTGATTGCGTGAGGTGCAGTACAGGGGTATGGGACTGGATAAGCCTGTCCTGATTTAGTGAGGCTCAGTACAGGGGTATGGGACCGGATAAGCCTGCCCTAATTGAGTGAGGCGCAGTACAGAGGTATGGGACAGGATAAGCCTGTCCTGATTGAGTGAGGCGCAGTACAGGGGTATTGGACTGGATAAGCCTGTCCTGATTGAGGCTCAGTACAGAGGTATGGGACCGGATAAGCCTGCCCTGATTGCGTGAGGCTCAGTACAGAGGTATGGGACCAGATAAGCCTGTCCTGATTGCGTGAGGCGCAGTACAGGGGTATGGGACTGGATAAGCCTGTCCTGATTGAGTGAGGCTCAGTACAGGGGTATGGGACCGGATAAGCCTGCCCTAATTGAGTGAGGCGCAGTACAGAGGTATGGGACAGGATAAGCCTGTCCTGATTGAGGCTCAGTACAGAGGTATGGGACCGGATAAGCCTGCCCTGATTGCGTGAGGCTCAGTACAGAGGTATGGGACTGGATAAGCCTGTCCTGATTGAGTGAGGCGCAGTACAGGGGTATGGGAACGGATAAGCCTGTCCTGATTGAGTGAGGCGCAGTACAGGGGTATGGGAACGGATACGCCTGTCCTGATTGAGTGAGGCGCAGTACAGGGGTATGGGAACGGATACGCCTGTCCTGATTGAGTGAGGCGCAGTACAGGGGTATGGGAACGGATACGCCTGTCCTGATTGAGTGAGGCTCAGTACAGGGGTATGGGACTGGATAAGCCTGTCCTGATTGAGTGAGGCGCAGTACCGGGGTATGGGACCGGATAAGCCTGTCCTGATTGAGTGAGGCGCAGTACAGGGGTATGGGACCAGATAAGCCTGTCCTGATTGAGTGAGGCGCAGTACAGGGGTATGGGACCGGATAAGCCTGTCCTGATTGAGTGAGGCGCAGTACAGGGGTATGGGACCGGATAAGCCTGTCCTGATTGAGTGAGGCGCAGTACAGGGGTATGGGACCGGATAAGCCTGTCCTGATTGAGTGAGGCGCAGTACAGGGGTATGGGACTGGATAAGCCTGTCCTGATTGAGTGAGGCGCAGTACAGGGGTATGGGACTGGATAAGCCTGTCCTGATTGAGTGAGGCGCAGTACAGGGGTATGGGACCGGATAAGCCTGTCCTGATTGAGTGAGGCGCAGTACAGGGGTTTGGGACCGGATAAGCCTGTCCTGATTGAGTGAGGCGCAGTACAGGGGTATGGGACTGGATAAGCCTGTCCTGATTGAGTGAGGCGCAGTACAGGGATATGGGACTGGATAAGCCTGTCCTGATTGAGTGAGGCGCAGTACAAGGGTATGGGACTGGATAAGCCTGTCCTGATTGAGTGAGGCGCAGTACAGGGGTATGGGACTGGATAAGCCTGTCCTGATTGAGTTAGGCGCAGTACAGGGGTATGGGACTGGATAAGCCTGTCCTGATTGAGTGTGGCGCAGTACAGGGGTATGGGACTGGATAAGCCTGTCCTGATTGAGTGAGGCGCAGTACAGGGGTATGGGACCGGATAAGCCTGTCCTGATTGAGTGAGGCGCAGTACAGGGGTATGGGACCGGATAAGCCTGTCCTGATTGAGTGAGGCGCAGTACAGGGGTATGGGACCGGATAAGCCTGTCCTGATTGAGGCTCAGTACAGGGGTATGGGACCGGATAAGCCTGTCATGATTGAGTGAGGCTCAGTACAGGGGTATGGGACCGGATAAGCCTGTCCTGATTGAGTGAGGCGCAGTACAGGGTTATGGGACTGGATAAGCCTGTCCTGATTGAGTGAGGCGCAGTACAGGGGTATGGGACTGGATAAGCCTGTCCTGATTGAGTGAGGCGCAGTACAGGGGTATTGGACTGGATAAGCCTGTCCTGATTGAGTGAGGCGCAGTACAGGGGTATGGGACTGGATAAGCCTGTCCTGATTGAGTGAGGCGCAGTACAGGGGTATGGGACTGGATAAGCCTGTCCTGATTGAGTGAGGCGCAGTACAGGGGTATGGGACTGGATAAGCCTGTCCTGATTGAGTGAGGCGCAGTACAGGGGTATGGGACTGGATAAGCCTGTCCTGATTGAGTGAGGCTCAGTACAGAGGTATGCGACTGGATAAGCCTGTCCTGATTGAGTGCGGCTCAGTACAGGGGTATGGGACCGGATAAGCCTGCCCTGATTGAGTGAGGCGCAGTACAGAGGTATGGGACTGGATAAGCCTGTCCTGATTGAGTGACGCGCAGTACAGGGGTATGGGACTGGATAAGCCTGTCCTGATTGAGTGAGGCTCAGTACAGGGGTATGAGACCGGATAAGCCTGTCCTGATTGAGTGAGGCTCATTACAGAGGTATGGGACTGGATAAGCCTGTCCTGATTGAGTGAGGCGCAGTACAGGGGTATGGGACCGAATAAGCTTGTCCTGATTGAGTGAGGCTCAGTACAGGGGTATGGGACTGGATAAGCCTGTCCTGATTGAGTGAGGCGCAGTACAGGTGTGTGGGACCGGATAAGCCTGTCCTGATTGAGTGAGGCGCAGTACAGGGGTATGGGAACGGATACGCCTGTCCTGATTGAGTGAGGCGCAGTACAGGGGTATTGGACTGGATAAGCCTGTCCTGTTTGAGTGAGGCGCAGTACAGGGGTATGGGACCGGATAAGCCTGTCCTGATTGAGTGAGGCGCAGTACAGGGGTATGTGACCGGAAACGCCTGTCCTGTTTGAGTGAGGCGCAGTACAGGGGTATGGGACTGGATAAGCCTGTCCTGATTGAGTGAGGCGCAGTACAGGGGTATGGGACCGGATAAGCCTGTCCTGATTGAGGCGCAGTACAGGGGTATGGGACCGGATAAGCCTGTCCTGATTGAGTGAGGCGCAGTACAGGGGTATGGGACCGGATAAGCCTGTCCTGATTGAGTGAGGCGCAGTACAGGGGTATGGGACCGGATAAGCCTGTCCTGATTGAGGCGCAGTACAGGGGTATGGGACCGGAAACGCCTGTCTTCATTTTCCCCCCGGATCCCCGCACCTTTGGAATCGCCGCCGCGTTCGGATTGCAAAACACCAGCCCCCCTCTCCGCACGCCTCCTCCTGCAGCCGCGGGGTCAGCTCAGTGCACACCCGAAACCTGAGCCTACCCAGAGGGAGCGTGGGGGGGGGGGGTGGGAGGGGCGTGGGGTGGGGGTGGGGGGGTGTCTCTCCAAATAGAACCGGGGCCGCGCTATAAATACAGAGAGGCCGCCGCGCGCCTCCGGAAAAAAACCCGTCCCGCTAACTTTCAAACGCTCAGCCGCGCAGGCGACGGAAAAACCACGCTGCGTCGGCAAAGCAGCCCCAGCACGCCGGACGCCCCCCCCCCCCCCCCCGCGGCGAACGATCTCCGGGCGGTGGTATATAACGCCGACGGGCAGACCGCTTGTGCCGCTAATACCTTTCGGGGCCTTGCTGTAGCGCGGACGCATTCGGCGGGGGGGGGGGGGGGCGCCGGATATAGAATTTCGCAGCCACTCCGGCTCGCGCCAACGGCCGCCACTTCGAAGTTTTACTGGGTAGGGTAGGGGGTTAATCTAAGTGAGTTTAGTGGTTAGGGCGAGGGCGTAGGGTATGGGGGTTTTAGGGCAGGGGGGATTTTAGGGCAGGGGGGATTTTAGGGCAGGGGGGTTTTAGGGCAGGGGGGATTTTAGGGCAGGGGGGATTTTAGGGCAGGGGGGATTTTAGGGCAGGGGGGTTTTAGGGCAGGGGGGATTTTAGGGCAGGGGGGATTTTAGGGCAGGGGGGTTTTAGGGCAGGGGGGATTTTAGGGCAGGGGGGATTTTAGGGTATGGGGGATTTTAGCATGGTTGTTTTTTAGGGTACGGCGGATGTTACCACGAAATAATGCCTCGGTGCAGCCAAAAAATGGAGACGATGCGTCAAAATCATTCACTAACAAGTCCGGCGATAGCGTCAGCGCAGAATGAAGTTGCTCTGCGTCACCCCAAAACTGTGATTGACGCAGCGCGGGGGCGTTTTCGTGGTTTAGGTTACCCAAATATATAGGTTTTCACAGCATGGCTGTTATAACTAATATTACACTAAAAACTGATATATATATATATATATTTTTAAAACACACATTATTCCGTTTTCATTTCATTTGCATCAACCAGGCACTCGACGCATTGAAACGCGTCGACGGTAGTTTCAAACAAACGACGCGCCATGTGTACAAAGTAACGCAACGACCGCAGGGCAGGACGCGGGTTCTTCTGCGCGTCCGTGCGACTCGTGGAGCCCGTCAGCGTTGACTCACAAAAAAAAAAGACTAAGTCAACCGTGGTCTTCGTACGTAGGTGGCACTGTGCTCTGTTCTTTGTGTAAGGGGGTGGGGGGGGGTGGATGGGGACCGCGGGTGTGGCTGCTTCAAAAAAAGGTTACATTCGTGGAAAAGAGAAGTTTGCAGCCACTGTCAAAACAAGGACATCTGTTTTGCAGAACCTAAGGATATTTAGATTGAGTTTCCGTCATGAGTAGTCTGAATTCCTGCTGTCGTACACAACGTCTAATGAGTTTAATTGCGGGGTCCTTCGTGTTTTCCAGAATTGCAGGTCACCTTTGGGACAAAGGGGTCCTTTATTGCGTGCTCTCTGGTTGGATAACATCGACATGCGTTGACGTGAGGGTCTTTCGTAAGCTGCTTAAGGGCTTTGCGTGTGGACTTAATTACATTGATGGCCGGTCAATGTTGCAGCAGAGAGGTGGTGGAACCCAAAGGTCGTCGGCAAGACCTCACCTCTGGTCGTGCGTCCAGTTCTAGCGATCCCAGCTCTAGCAGGACACGTGAAGAGGCAGATACCACGTTGCAGGTCATTGGTGAGACCTCATCTCTAGTCGTGCGTCCAGTTCTAGCGATCCCAGCTCTAGCAGGACACGTGAAGAGGCAGATACCACGTTGCAGGTCATTGGTGAGACCTCATTTCTAGTCGTGCGTCCAGTTCTAGCGATCCCAGCTCTAGCAGGACACGTGAAGAGGCAGATACCACATTGCAAGTCATTGGTGAGAGGCCGATACCACGTTGGAGGTCATTGGTGAGACCTCAGCTGTAGTCGTGTGTCCAGTCCTAGAGATCCCAGCTCTAGAAGGACACATGAAGAGGCAGATACCACATTGCAAGTCATTGGTGAGACCTCGCCTATAGTCGTGTGTCCAGTCCTAGAGATCCCAGCTCTAGCAGGACACATGAAAAGGCCAATACCACGTTGGAGGTCATCGGTGAGACCTCACCTCTAGTCTCGTGTCCGACCCAGTCCTAAAGACGGATGGGTATATTCGCGGGCTCGAAACCCGAACATCAAAGTGCATTCGGACACGAATTTCCGAACCTGTGGCCGCCAATTCCCACACAAATTTCCAAGTAAGTGACCACTAGGACATACACCAAAGCATGGAAACGTACACAAGGCCAATTTGTTCCGTATGGTTTTGCCGGCTAATAATTGAATATATATACTATATTTCTAAAAAGGGTGTGGGGGGGGGGGAACATGAATATTTAAACCATCCCTGTGTCTTTCTTCAACAACTTTTCCCGCGAGCGATTGCACCTTCAAAGATGGACCCCCCCCTCCTCCATTCCTGACCGGTTCCAGGCCAGCTCGCCCCGAGACCTGTACAATCCGGCTCTGGCTTTAGAAAAGCAACACACACAAAAAAAAAAAAAGCAGAAAAAGAACTAAATAAAAATCAATGGACTTCAGTTTTCCTGGCCCATTCCAAGACATGTTTGGCTCATTCAAAAGCAGCTTCTCCCCTGGGGAGCCAGCCCACGTTTGAGGGGAGAAGGGGCGGGGGGGGGGGGGGGGGTCTTTATGCTGACAAGTCCCCCCCATAACTAAATGAGTCCTTGGATGGACGTGGAGAGGGGGGTGGGAGGTGGATACAATAACCTGCCTACCCGTGCCAAGTAGGTTCAGACTGTGTAATGTACAGTGTTTATATGAGTTTTGCCTGTGACCAGCCAGCACACACAGAAGATTCTTTATACAGAGAGAGGGGAGTAATCTTGTGTAATAAGCTTACTTTACCCCCAGCCAGCCCTGCACCTTTTTATTAAGCAACTTTCAACGCTTCAGTCCCACTTAGAAGTCTGAAACGTGAAAATTCACCACCTTTTTTTGGGGGGGGGGGGCACCCAGTTCCACATCCCGTATACCCCCCCAAAAAGTCTGTTAAGCGAGTTTGGCAATGTATCGCCCCCAAAAATGTGTGGGACTCCACGCGGATGTGTGGTTATGTCCGGCTACCGACGGGTGTTATTTTTTAACATGGCGTGGCTATTAGAATTGATATTAGGCTAATGGTTGATCGGTGGTCAGCGACAGGACGCGCGCGCGTCGCGGGTTCTTTCAATTCGCTTCGATCGCGGTTGGAGCGCGCAGGCGCGCGGCAGAAATAATAATGCGCTGTGGAGCGGGCGCATCTGGTCACGTGACGACCTTTCACGCCGCCGACTTTTTTTTTTTTTAGCGCTGAAGCAGTGGCGCCCGATAATGATTCTAACGGGGTGGGGTTCGTGCGCCAGGTCCCGTTGCGGGGGAACCCTCGGTTGTGCTGAAGGATTGTGGATTTCGGCCGTGCGTTTGTCTTCTTCTGGCGGTGGCCCATATTGGCTAAGCAGTGCTATGCGATGCCAAAAGGCCACCTTTCTGGCACTGTCTAAATAGGTCGTGAAGGAGTCTTCTGGCATCGTTTGGTAATCCGTTGGGGCGTCAAACGGGCCCCCCCCGACACCAGAGTGCCTCCAGGCGGGGCACACAGCTCTGCCCTGTGCCACGTAGCTATGCCCTGTGCCACGCAGCTCTGCCCTGTGCCACGCAGCTATGCCATGTGCCACGCAGCTATGCCCTGTGCCACGTAGCTCTGCCCTGTGCCACGCAGCTATGCCCTGTGCCACGCAGCTATGCCCTGTGCCACGCAGCTATGCCCTGTGCCACGTAGCTATGTCATGTGCCACGTAGATATGCCCTGTGCCACGCAGCTATGCCCTGTGCCACGCAGCTCTGCCCTGTGCCACGCAGCTCTGCCCTGTGCCACGCAGCTATGCCCTGTGCCACGCAGCTCTGCCCTGTGCCACGCAGCTATGCCCTGTGCCACGCAGCTCTGCCCTGTGCCACGCAGCTATGCCCTGTGCCACGCAGCTATGGCCTGTGCCACACAGCTATGCCCTGTGCCACGTAGCTATGTCATGTGCCACGTAGCTATGCCCTGTGCCACGCAGCTATGCCCTGTGCCACGCAGCTATGGCCTGTGCCACGCAGCTATGCCCTGTGCCACGTAGCTATGTCATGTGCCACATAGCTATGCCCTGTGCCACGCAGCTATGTCCTGTGCCACGCAGCTATGCCCTGTGCCACGTAGCTATGTCATGTGCCACGTAGCTATGCCCTGTGCCACGCAGCTATGGCCTGTGCCACGCAGCTATGCCCTGTGCCACGTAGCTATGTCATGTGCCACGTAGCTATGCCCTGTGCCACGCAGCTCTGCCCTGTGCCACGCAGCTATGCCCTGTGCCACGCAGCTATGTCCTGTGCCACGCAGCTATGCCCTGTGCCACGCAGCTATGCCCTGTGCCACGCAGCTATGCCCTGTGCCACGCAGCTCTGCCCTGTGCCACGCAGCTATGCCCTGTGCCACGCAGCTCTGCCCTGTGCCACGCAGCTATGGCCTGTGCCACACAGCTATGCCCTGTGCCACGCAGCTATGTCATGTGCCACGTAGCTATGCCCTGTGCCACGCAGCTATGCCCTGTGCCACGCAGCTATGGCCTGTGCCACGCAGCTATGCCCTGTGCCACGCAGCTATGCCCTGTGCCACGCAGCTATGCCCTGTGCCACGCAGCTATGTCATGTGCCACGTAGCTATGCCCTGTGCCACGCAGCTATGCCCTGTGCCACGCAGCTATGGCCTGTGCCACGCAGCTATGTCATGTGCCACGTAGCTATGCCCTGTGCCACGCAGCTATGCCCTGTGCCACGCAGCTATGGCCTGTGCCACGCAGCTATGCCCTGTGCCACGCAGCTCTGCCCTGTGCCACGCAGCTATGGCCTGTGCCACACAGCTATGCCCTGTGCCACGCAGCTATGTCATGTGCCACGTAGCTATGCCCTGTGCCACGCAGCTATGTCCTGTGCCACGCAGCTATGCCCTGTGCCACGCAACTATGTCCTGTGTCACGCAGCTATGCCCTGTGCCACGCAGCTATGTCCTGTGCCACGCAGCTATGCCCTGTGCCACGCAGCTATGCCCTGTGCCACGCAGCTATGCCATGTGCCACGCAGCTATGCCCTGTGCCACACAGCTATGGCCTGTGCCACGCAGCTATGCCCTGTGCCACGCAGCTATGCCCTGTGCCACGCAGCTAAGCCCTGTTCCACGCAGCTAAGCCCTGTTCCACGCAGCTATGCCCTGTGCCACGCAGCTATGCCCTGTGCCACGCAGCTATGCCCTGTGCCACGCAGCTCACAGTCACCAGTGAGTAACACAAGCCACGATTAACTACACAGCCAGTGAGTAACCCAAGCCACGATTAACTACACAGCCAGTGAGTAACCCAAGCCACGATTAACTACACAGCCAGTGAGTAACACAAGTCCCGATTAACTACAGCCAGTGAGTAACCCAAACCACGAGTAACTACACAGCCAGTGAGTAACCCAAACCCTGAGTAACTACAGCCAGTGAGTAACCCAAACCCTGAGTAACTACACAGACAGAGAGAAACCCACGCCACGATTAACTACAGCCAGTGAGTAACCCAAGCCACGATTAACTACACAGCCAGTGAGTAACCCAAGCCACGATTAACTACAGCCAGTGAGTAACCCAAGCCACGATTAACTACACAGCCAGTGAGTAACCCAGGCCACGATTAACTACAGCCAGTGAGTAACCTAAGCCACGATTAACTACACAGCCAGTGAGTAACCCAAGCCACGATTAACTACACAGCCAGTGGGTAACCCAAGCCACGATTAACTACAGCCAGTGAGTAACCCAAGCCACAATTAACTACACAGCCAGTGAGTAACCCAAGCCACGATTAACTACAGCGAGTGAGTAACCCAAGCGTTACCCCAGTATTACCCCTCATCTTTTACTGGACGGTGTCCAAATCCAGGACAGTCCGGTTGAATACTGGACTCTGGCCAACCCTCGACCACTGGACAAATATGTAAGGAAATATGGGGGCTGATCATCTTCAAACAAGCCCTCTTCTGCACTAAAACATTAACCCATCCCTTGCTGGTTCAAAACACCACATCTCTCTCCCGTACGGGGTTGACGCTTATATAACTCCGGAAGCTTCCATAGCTCCGCTGCGTTCTCCTTGGAGGGGGGGTTTGGGGGGGGCGACGACGACGACACTGGATAAAGTGCCTCTTAGTAGCTCCCCCCGGGCGTCACTCACAGCGTCGAGTCCAAAGTCCCCATTAGCGAGCGGCCTGGGCTGTCGCCATGGAGATAAGGAGTTAGCCCAGGAGGACGGGAGGCAGGGTACGCGGCTGGCGTCACGCGCGCAAGGTCACCTTGGAAGCGGCCTGTCATTTCTGTCAGCACACCTTTATTTAGGCTGTAAGCACAGCTGCCCGCGTGAAAAGAAAGTCTTTCGGGCCACTGCCGTCCAAAGTGCCGCTCGCCGCTCTTCCCCTTAATCTCTTTGGTTAACCACGGCAACATAATTAGTTTAAAAAAAAAGTAATAAAAGTATATATATACATATACACACACACTATATATATATATATATATACACACAGTGGTTGACAAATCACCAAAAAATCTACTCGCCACACAAAAAAATCTACTCGCCACCTAGTACCACACGTGTGCTGCTTGGGCCAATATTTACTCGCCCGGGGGTTAAATCCACTCGCCCGGGGCGAGCAAATGTATAGGTTTGCCGAACACTGTATATATATATATATATATATATATATATATATATATATATAAAACAGCGAGCATTGGCTTAAGGGTGCCATGTAATAATGGCTTTAAGACAAAAGCTGTGTGCTCATTTGCATGTCATTTCCCAGAATCCCTTGCTGCAGTGGGAGCACTGTATGCTAGGTGATAATGGCGAAAAGCAGGGCTGCAGGCCTGTCTAAGATATGTGAATGTGCTCACAAGTAATATTTTTATATGAGATATATATATATATACACACAGACACACACAAATTCTCATTTCCTCTGTAATTAGACACAGCTCCATCATGATGCCATTACCTTAACAGCTAACAGGCTTTTAGCCCTGCTCTCTGCTCACCATAGCAACCTGGGAACACAAGCCGTGGGGGACATATTGATTTTTTTTGGGGGGGGGGGGAGCGGGATCAAGGAAGGTGTAAGAGCCAGGAGAGCAAAATCCCCAATCCCATCCCTGCCTGGTTCAAATCCAGCGGCGTCAGCAGCAACGCATTGAAAAAAGCAAGATGATACTGTATAATCGGGGGGTGACGGCAGTGAGCTCTGCGCTTCCTTGCCAAAGTGGAGTTCCGAGCAGCAGCAGGCGTTACCCATGTGGACAATCTACTGCAGGCTTTGGGCCTACTCGGAATTTTTTTTTTTCTTCCCCAACCAATTCCAAAAACAGCTAGGAGATAAACAACAACTGCTTGGTAACCGGGTTTATAGCGATGAGCTCGCTTTTGGCTCATAAATTCGTAGATAAAAATGTGTTCCCGTATCCCGTGTATCACTAAAACACATTTCTGTGTTTACCAAAATGTATATTGGACCAGATCCACCGTGCCCCGTGGAGTCAGGAACACAACTTGATGTGAGGTAGAAAAACAATAACATTGGACGTGATGTTCCCTGAGGGTAACGCGCATCCTCACAGCTAATTATATGCACGCACAGCGCCCCGTCCTACATCTCATCAGCAGAGGGTTACCGTCACGTTATTGTAACACAATGTTGTGTTATCTCCCGGTAACGGGAGGGTAAGTGTGTCTTAGTGTTACTCCCGCCCAGCCCCTCCGGGAAATGGGGGTTTCTGCTCCCGCTGGGGAAGAGAGGAGAGGGAGAGATAACGCTACGTTAGTTATATCACCTCGCTGTGGGGTTACACCCACACCCTGTAACAGCGCTATATCAGGGTCTGGGTGTGAGTAACGCCACGGTTACGTCTGACCTAACTAACGTAGCGT
Organism: Ascaphus truei; assembly: GCF_040206685.1. NCBI lineage: Eukaryota > Metazoa > Chordata > Amphibia > Anura > Ascaphidae > Ascaphus > Ascaphus truei. Next base: position 1,513,220 of record NC_134505.1, read on the forward strand.
GACGTCCCCGCGTTATACTTACCGGGCGTTAGTGGGTGTGCCACGTGATGATAACGCCTCACTGTGGGGTTACACCCACACCCTGACCTAACTAACGTAGCGTCACGTCCCCGCGTTATCCTTACCGGGCGTTAGTGGGTGTGCCACGTGACGATAACGCCTCACTGTGGGGTTACACCCACACTCTGACCTAACTAACGTAGCGTCATGTCCCCGCGGTATCCTTACCGGGCGTTAGTGGGTGTGCCACGTGATGATAATGCCTCACTGTGGGGTTACACCCACACCCTGTAACAGCGCTATATCAGGGTCTGGGTGTGAGTAACGCCACGGTTACGTCTGACCTAACTAACGTAGCGTGACGTCCCCGCGTTATCCTTACCGGGCGTTAGTGGGTGTGCCACGTGATGATAACGCCTCACTGTGGGGTTAGACCCACACCCTGCCCTAACTAACGTAGCGTCACGTCCCCGCGTTATCCTTACCGGGCGTTAGTGGGTGTGCCACGTGATAATAACGCCTCACTGTGGGGTTACACCCACACCCTGAGCTAACTAACGTAGCGTCACGTCCCCGCGTTATCCTTACCGGGCGTTAGTGGGTGTGCCACGTGATGATAACGCCTCACTGTGGGGTTACACCCACACCCTGACCTAACTAACGTAGCGTCACTTCCCCGCGTTATCCTTACCGGGCGTTAGTGGGTGGGCCATGTGATGATAACGCCTCACTGTGGGGTTACACCCACACCCTGACCTAACTAACGTAGCGTCACATCCCCGCGTTATCCTTACCGGGCGTTAGTGGGTGTGCCACGTGATGATAACGCCTCACTGTGGGGTTACACCCACACTCTGACCTAACTAACGTAGCGTCACGTCCCCGCGTTATCCTTACCGGGCGTTAGTGGGTGTGCCACGTGATGATAACGCCTCACTGTGGGGTTACACCCACACCCTGAGCTAACTAACGTAGCGTCACGTCCCCGCGTTATCCTTACCGGGCGTTAGTGGGTGTGCCATGTGATGATAACGCCTCACTGTGGGGTTACACCCACACTCTGACCTAACTAACGTAGCGTCACGTCCCCGCGTTATCCTTACCGGGCGTTAGTGGTCGTGTCATGTGATGATACCACCTAATTTGCATATCATTATCACTAACGGCCTTTATAGTGTCCGGCGCTCAATTGTGTTAATTTCAGCTTTGGGGACCCCCTTGCTCCCAGGGATACTTACATCCTTGGGGGGGGGTTCCGGTATCTCTGCAGGCAGGGAACTTGTGTGCCCGACGAAACGACGGCGTTTAAATGTCCCGCGTCACGCTGACCAACCGGAAGCCGTGACGTGACGTCTTCCTGTCGGCCCGCGCGCCCGGAACCGTTCAACTCCACAGCGATATCGGCGCCCACTACGGAGAGGTCTATCGCAGGACGCAGGGGGTCCCCACGGAGCTGAAATAAACGTGGGTTCAGATCCCGAGACCCCACTGCTTCAACCCGAGTAATAGTATTTTTTTATTTCAAACAACCGGATCGCTCGTTAACACCTTGTTACGGGACTTAACGGAGCTTTGCCGGATCAGAACCCGGAAGAGGCAGAACGACCACAGAAATTTCTAAAGAACGCCACCGTTTCTGCCACGGGAAAACCAACCACGGCGTCTCCGGCCAAGCGGATTCCCATTAGGTACGTTTGGAAAACGTTGGACCTCCCCCTACCCCCCCCCCCCGTAGCGGAGACACCCACGGAGATGAAGGGTTGAGCGGGTTAGGCCGGTTCCCCTTCACAAATCCTCGGACCTTACCGGTCAATGAGGCCCCCCCTCCCCCCCCCCGAGACCGCCGCCTCCCCCTACCCGGAAAGTTAACCGATTCACCGTCGGCAGGGCCGTACAATGCATTGACCCAAGACCTACGTAGAACCCGACATGGCTTCTTAACCCCTTTGGCTCTCCGAGGGGCCCAGGGAGAGGAAGGGTTAACCATCGGCATTGGTTTGGCCTTCAGAGGTGAGACGTCGGGGGGGGGGGGGGGAGAAATACATGGGAAGAGGGAGGGAAATAGAGGGGGCTCGCGAGGTGTGAAAACGGGGGGGGGGGGCTCGCAAGGTATGAAATGGGGGGGGGGCTCGCGAGGTGTGAAAACGGGGGGGGGGGGCTCGCAAGGTATGAAATGGGGGGGGGCTCGCGAGGTGTGAAATGGGGGAGCTCGCGAGGTGTGAAATGGGGGGGGCTCGCAAGGTGTGAAATGGGGGGGGGGGCTCGCGAGGTGTGAAATGGGGGTGGGGGTCTCGCAAGGTGTGAATTGGGGGGGTTGGTCATAACTCTAGTCCTAGGCTGCGGCCTTGCATACACGCCCAGTAGCACCTCTCATTTTTAACTGGACAGTGTCCAAATACAGGACAGTCCGGTTCTATACCGGACACCTCAACGTTTATTAATAATAATAATAACATTTTTGATGATCTCCGTGGCTTCAGCGCGACAGCGTAGCATCCCGGGCCCAAGAAAATGACTTGAATTCTAGCAGGTAACCATGGCGACACGGGAAAAAACAACAACTCCTTATCGTGTGCCAAACAGCGGCCTGTCTGCACACGTTTGGGGGACATATGATGTAACGAACACAGTTGCATATCCCTAAAAAGAAAAATCCTCGCGGTTACCCAACATGGCGTCTCCTTCGACGCGAGGCCACGTCGTGAGGACCGTCAAACGGCGCCGGTGTACCGACTCGCCGTCTGCGCCATCAAAGATGGTGGCCGCGGAGGGGGGGGGGAGGGGGCGCTCACGGATTACTAAAAAAAATGATATTTGGGGGTTGCCAAAAACAAGGCGTGAAAACCGCCTCGACTTCGTGTGAACCCCAGAAAGTCCGGGAGCAGCGCGGGCGCATTATGGTCGGTGCTCTGTATCAACCCAAGAATGGGGTTGGCGTACATTATATAGGTTCCGAAGTGATATAAGTTGCCAACATGTATAGTTTTCACAGCCGGCCGTTCTTAGTGTTGTGTCGCTGATAATGTGTATTTACACATATATGTATTTATCAGTCCACAAAGATGCGCAGAGTTCTGAGGAGGGGGTAATAGGAGGAGTTATAAGGAGGGGTATATGGGGTAATAGGAGGAGTTATAGGGAGGGGTATATGGGGTAATAGGAGGAGTTATAGGGAGGGGGTATATGGAGTAATAAGAGGAGTTATAGGGAGGGGTTATATCGGGTAATGGGAGGAGTTATAGGGAGCGGTTATATGGGGTAATGGGAGGAGTTGTAGGGAGGGTTTATATGGGGTAATAGGACGAGTTATAGGGAGGGGTTATATGGGGTAATAGGAGGAGTTATAGGGAGCGGTTATATGGGGCAATAGGAGGAGTTATAGGGAGGGGTATATGGGGTAATGGGAGGAGTTGTAGGGAGGGGTATATGGGGTAATAGGAGGAGTTATAGGTAGGGGTTATATGGGGTAATAGGAGGAGTTATAGGGGGGGTTATATGGGGTAACAGGAGGAGTTATAGGGAGCGGGTATATGGGGTAATAGGAGGAGTTATAGGGAGTGGGTATATGGGGTAATAGGAGGCGTTATAGGGAGTGGGTATATGGGGTAATAGGAGGAGTTATAGGGAGGGGTTATATGGGGTAATAGGAGGAGTTATAGGGAGCGGTTATATGGGGCAATAGGAGGAGTTATAGGGAGGGGTATATGGGGTAATGGGAGGAGTTGTAGGGAGGGGTATATGGGGTAATAGGAGGAGTTATAGGTAGGGGTTATATGGGGTAATAGGAGGAGTTATAGGGAGAGGGTATATGGGGTAATAGGAGGAGTTATAGGGAGGGGGTATATGGGGTAATAGGAGGAGTTATAGGGAGGGGGTATATGGGGTAATAGGAGGAGTTATAGGGAGGGGGTATATGGGGTAATAGGAGGAGTTATAGGGAGGGGTTATATGGGGTAACAGGAGGAGTTATAGGGAGAGGGTATATGGGGTAATAGGAGGAGTTATAGGGAGTGGGTATATGGGGTAATAGGAGGCGTTATAGGGAGTGGGTATATGGGGTAATAGGAGGAGTTATAGGGAGGGGTTATATGGGGTAATAGTAGTTATAGGGAGGGGTTATATGGGGTAATAGGAGGAGTTATAGGGAGGGGTTATATGGGGTAATAGGAGGAGTTATAGGGAGAGGTTATATGGGGTAATAGGAGGAGTTATTGGGGGGGTATATGGGGTAATAGGAGCAGTTATAGGGAGTGGGTATATGGGGTAATAGGAGGAGTTATAGGGTGGGGGTATATGGGGTAATAGGAGCAGTTATAGGGAGGGGGTATATGGGGTAATAGGAGGAGTTATAGGGAGGGGGTATATGGGGTAATAGGAGGAGTTATAGGTAGGGGTTATATGGGGTAATAGGAGGAGTTATAGGGAGCAGGTATATGGGGTAATGGGAGGAGTTGTAGGGAGGGGTATATGGGGTAATGGGAGGAGTTATAGGGAGGGGTTATATGGGGCAATAGGAGGAGTTATAGGGAGGGGTAATATATAGAGCAGTGGGAGGAGTTATAGAGAGGGGTTATATAGAGCGCAGTGGGAGGAGTTATATATGGAGCAGTAGGAGGAGTTATAGGGAGGGGTTATATATGGAGGAGTTATAGGGAGGAGTTATATAGAGCGCAGTGGGAGGAGTTATATATCGAGCAGTGGGAGGAGTTATAGGGAGGGGTTATATGGGGTAATAGGAGTTATAAGGAGCGTGTATATGGGGTAATATGGAGCAATAGGAGGAGTTATAGGGAGGGGTTATATATGGAGCAGTGGGAGGAGTTATAGGGAGGGGTTATATATGGAGCAGTGGGAGGAGTTATAGGGAGGGGTTATATATGGAGCAGCGGGAGGAGTTATAGGGAGGGGTTATATATGCAGCAGTGGGAGGAGTTATACGGAGGGGTTATATAGAGCGCAGTGGGAGGAGTTATATATGGAGCAGTGGGAGGAGTTATAAGGAGGGGTTATATATGCAGCAGCGGGAGGAGTTATAGGGAGGGGTTATATATGCAGCAGTGGGAGGAGTTATACGGAGGGGTTATATAGAGCGCAGTGGGAGGAGTTATATATGGAGCAGTGGGAGGAGTTATAAGGAGGGGTTATATATGCAGCAGTGGGAGGAGTTAAAGGGAGGGGTTATATATGGAGCAGTGGGAGGAGTTATAGGTAGGGGTTATATATGCAGCAGTGGGAGGAGTTATAGGGAGAGATTATATATGGAGCAGTGGGAGGGGTTATAGGGAGGGGTTATATATAGAGCAGTGGGAGGAGTTATATATGGAGCAGTGGGAGGAGTTATAGAGAGGGGTTATATATGGAGCAGTGGGAGGGGTTATAGGGAGGGGTTATATATAGAGCAGTGGGAGGAGTTATATATGGAGCAGTGGGAGGAGTTATAGAGAGGGGTTATATATGGAGCAGTGGGAGGAGTTACAGGGAGGGGTTATATATGGAGCAGTGGGAGGAGTTATATATGGAGCAGTGGGAGGAGTTATATATGGAGCAGTGGGAGGAGTTACAGGGAGGGGTTATATATGGAGCAGTGGGAGGAGTTATAGAGAGGGGTTATATATGGAGCAGTGGGAGGAGTTACAGGGAGGGGTTATATATGGAGCAGTGGGAGGAGTTATATATGGAGCAGTGGGAGGAGTTATATATGGAGCAGTGGGAGGAGTTACAGGGAGGGGTTATATATGGAGCAGTGGGAGGAGTTATAGAGAGGGGTTATATATGGAGCAGTGGGAGGAGTTACAGGGAGGGGTTATATATGGAGCAGTGGGAGGAGTTATATATGGAGCAGTGGGAGGAGTTATATATGGAGCAGTGGGAGGAGTTACAGGGAGGGGTTATATATGGAGCAGTGGGAGGAGTTATAGAGAGGGGTTATATATGGAGCAGTGGGAGGAGTTACAGGGAGGGGTTATATATGGAGCAGTGGGAGGAGTTATATATGGAGCAGTGGGAGGAGTTATATATGGAGCCGTAGCAGTGCGCAGATCATATATCACATTCCATGGCCCCGTGCCTCCATTTTCCTCTCCCGTGGGGTGAGCCTCCTTCCTAACGACCCGTGTCAAATGCGGAAAACATGATTAACAAGATTATCCCAAATGCCACACAATGGCGCAGTGCCCGCGGCAAACCGTTACTCGCCTTGCTACACGGAGATCATACTGGCCCACCGCTGAATGGGTCCCGCGGTGATTGAGCAGGCAGCAGGGGGTGGGGGACGCTGGAGGGGAAGAAGTACATATGTAGAAGAGACCTGTGAGGTCTGGAAAGCGCTGAACGCGTGAAGAAGGGACATGTGAGGTTTGGGAAGCTCTGTGCATGTGAAGAAGAGACCTGGGAGGCCTGGAAAGCTCTGTAGACGTGAACTAGAGACCTGTGAGGTCTGGAAAGCTCTGTACACGTGAACTAGAGACCTGTGAGGTTTGGGAAGCTCTGTACACGTGAACTAGAGACCTGTGAGGTTTGGGAAGCTCTGTACACGTGAACTAGAGACCTGTGAGGTTTGGGAAGCTCTGTACACGTGAACTAGAGACCTGTGAGGTCTGGAAAGCTCTGTACACGTGAACTAGAGACCTGTGAGGTTTGGGAAGCTCTGTACACGTGAACTAGAGACCTGTGAGGTTTGGGAAGCTCTGTACACGTGAAGAAGGGACATGTGAGGTTTGGGAAGCTCTGTACACGTGAACTAGAGACCTGTGAGGTTTGGGAAGCGCTGTACACGTGAAGAAGGGACCTGTGAGGTTTGGAAAGCTCTGTACAGGTGAAGAAGAGACCTGTGAGGTTTGGGGAACTCTATACATGTGAAGAAGAGACCTGTGAGGTTTGGAAAGCTCTGTACATATGTAGAAGAGACCTGTGAGGTTTGGGATAACTCTACATGTGAAGAAGAGACCTGTGAGGCTTGGAAAGCTCTGTACACGTCAAGAAGAGACCTGTGAGGTTTGGAAAGTTCTGTACGTTTGAAGAAGAGACCTGCGAGGCTTAGAAAGCTCTGCACATGTGAAAAAGAGACCTGCGAGGCTTGGAAAGCTCTGCACATGTGAAGAAGAGACCTGCGAGGTTTGGAAAGCGTCGTACACGATAGCTAGCCCCAGTGGCAGAGAAGCTGGACACCCCCCCAGGACCAGGGACCCGGCTCTCTCCTCTGGGAATCGTCCCGCTGTTTGCTGCTCGTGTCCTGGGTTTGCAGAGACATTGATATACTAAACAGACACCTCGCCGCTGCCAAAACTCCTAACCGCATCACAGGACGGCCAAGGAACGCGAGAGAGAAGGGGTACCGAGTATTACAGATTTCTTCACAATAATGTGCTATACGGTGTCCGATTTCAGCACCAGATTCCCCCCCCCACCCCCCCTCCCGTCTTCTCTTATTTTTATTCATAGTAAATTCGTTCTCACTTACTGCAAGGGCGATCTCAGTACGCGGGTGGCAGTACCGTTGAAGAAGAGACCTGTGAGGTTTGGGGAAGCTCTGTACAGGTGAAGAAGAGATATGCGAGGTTTGGAAAGCTCTGTACAGGTGAAGAAGAGACTTGTGAGGTTTGGAAAGCTCTGTGCACGTGAAGAAGAGACCTGTGAGGGTTGTAGAGCTCTGTACATGTGAAGAAGAGACCTGTGAGGTTTGGGAAGCTCTGTACATGTGAAGAAGAGACCTGTGAGGTTGGGAAAGCTCTGTACATGGGAAGAAGAGATATGCGAGGTTTGGAAAGCTCTGTACAGGTGAAGAAGAGACCTGTGAGGTTTGGGAAAGCTCTGTACAGGTGAAGAAGAGACCAGTGAGGTTTGGGAAGCTCTGTACAGGTGAAGAAGAGACTTGTGAGGTTTGGAAAGCTCTGTGCATGTGAAGAAGAGACCTGTGAGGTTTGGAATGCTCTGTACATGTGAAGAAGAGACCTGTGAGGTTTGGAAAGCTCTGCACATGTGAAGAAGAGACCTATGAGGTTTGGGAAAGCTCTGTACATGTGAAGAAGAGACCTGTGAGGTTTGGAAAGCTCTGTACATGTGAAGAAGAGACCTGTGAGGTTTGGAAAGCTCTGTACAGGTGAAGAAGAGACGAGTGAGGTTTGGGAAGCTCTGTACGTGTGAAGAAGAGACCTGTAAGGTTTGGGAAGCTCTGTACACGTGAAGAAGAGACGTGTGAGGTTTGGGAAGCTCTGTACATGTGAAGAAGGGACCTGCGAGGTTTGGAAAGCTCTGCACATGTGAAGAAGAGACCTGTGAGATTTGGGAAAGCTCTCTACACATAAAGAAGAGACCTGTGAGATGTGGGAAAGCTCTGTACACATAAAGAAGAGACCTGTGAGATGTGGGAAAGCTCTGTACACATAAAGAAGAGACCTGTGAGATTTGGGAAAGCTCTGTACACATAAAGAAGAGACCTGTGAGATTTGGGAAAGCTCTGTACACACGAAGAAGAGACCTGTGAGATTTGGGAAAGCTCTGTACACACGAAGAAGAGACCTGTGAGATTTGGGAAGCTCTGTACACACGAAGAAGAGACCTTTGGGATATATTAATATTGTAAGAACAGAAAGAGAAGGACATATTTTAAAATAAGACCTTTTTTTTCCCCCAAACAAAAATGAGAGTTTTGGCTGGTACAGTAAATAACAAGGGACCCCGCTCGTACCCCGCTGCATAAAGTTCCCCCGCCTGCCATCATAATTAGCTAAAAGCTCGTTTGTTCTTTCCCAATAAACCTCACAGATGCGACGTTATTGATTACATATAAAAACCCCGCTTTGTTACAAGGAAACAGGCATTTACAGTCCTATAAAAGCCCCGTAAATGTGACGTTTCTGTCCTGAGGTCTCTAAAATTAGGATTTCACAGCTGTTAAATCATCACATTTTATTCTCCTTCACTTACATGGGACAGAGCTGAACATGAGTCTCCCGACCAAGGAAAACGCTCTCCCCCCCCCAACCAACGATAACTCACCCCCCCAACCAACCAACGATAACTCACCCCCCCAACCAACCAACGATAACTCACCCCCCACCCAACCAACCAACGATAACTCACCCCCCCCAACCAACGATAACTCACCCCCCCCAACCAACCAATGATAACTCACCCCCCCAACCAACCAACGATAACTCACCCCCCCCCCCCAACCAACCAACGATAACTCACCCCCCCAACCAACGATAACTCACCCCCCCCAACCAACCAACGATAACTCACCCCCCCAACAACCAACGATAACTCACCCCCCCCAACCAACCAACGATAACTCACCCCCCCAACCAACCAACGATAACTCACCCCCCCCAACCAACCAATGATAACTCACCCCCCCCAACCAACGATAACTCACCCCCCCCAACCAACCAACGATAACTCACCCCCCCCCAACCAACCAACGATAACTCACCCCCCCCCAACCAACCAACGATAACTCACCCCCCCAACCAACCAACGATAACTCACCCCCCCCAACCAACGATAACTCACCCCCCCCCAACCAACCAACGATAACTCTTCCCCCCCCCAACCTTCCTAGGACAACCCTCCTCCCCCAACCTTCCAACAACAACTCTCCTCCCCCCAACCTTCCAAGGACAACTCTCAACCCCCCCCCCCCCAACCTTCCAACAACAACTCTCCCCCCCAACCTTCCAAGGACAACTCTAACCCCCCCCCCAACCTTCCAACAACAACTCTCCCCCCAACCTTCCTAGGACAACCCTCCTCCCCCAACCTTCAAATCACAACTCTCCTCCCCCCAACCTTCCAAGGACAACTCTCCCCCCCACCTTCCAAGGACAACTCTCCCCCCCAACCGTCCATGGACAACTCTCCCCCCAACCTTCCAAGGACAACTCTCCCCCCCAACCTTCAAATCACAACTCTCCTCCCCCCAAACTTCCAAGGACAACTCTCCCCCCACCTTCCAAGGACAACTCTCCCCCCCTCCCCAACCTTCCAAGGACAACTCTCCCCCCCAACCGTCCATGGACAACTCTCCCCCCCCCAACCTTCCAAGGACAACTCTCCCCCCCAACCTTCAAATCACAACTCTCCTCCCCCCAACCTTCCAAGGATAACCCTCCCAACCTTCCAAGGACATCTCTCCCCCTCCAACCATCCAAGGGAAACTCTACCCCCCCACCTTTCAAGGATAACTCCACCCCCCAACCTTCCAAGGACAACTCTCACCCCCCCCCCCAACCTTCCAAGGACAACTCTCCCCCCCAACCTTCCAAGGACAACTCTCCCCCCTCCCCAACCTTCCAAGGACAATTCTCCCCCCAACCTTCCAACAACAACTCTCCCCCCCAACCTTCCAAGGATAACTCTCCCCCCCTCAACCTTCCAAGGACAACTCTCCCCCCCCCCAACCGTCCAAGGACAACTCTTCCCCCAACCTTCCAAGGACAACTCTCCCCCAAACTGTCCAAGGACAACTCTTCCCCCCCTCCAACCTTCCAAGTACAACTCTCACCCCCCCCCCCAACCTTCCAACAACAACTCTCCCCCCAAGCTTCCAAGGACATCTATCCCCCTCCAACCTTCCAAGGGTAAATGTCACCCCCCCTCAACCTTCCAAGAACAACTCCCCCCCCCAACCTTCCAAGGATAACTCCCCCCCCCCCACCTTCCAAGGACAACTCTCCCCCCCCCCCCCAACCTTCCAAGGACAACCCAAGGAGAACGGATCGATAGGCAACTGAGCAAATTACTGATCACTGTGGGGATTGTATTGATTATTGATGCGCATATTACAGGGGGAAAAAAATAATCATTAAAAAAAAAGAACGGCAGCTGGAACTGCTGCACTGAGGAGGGGGTGAGCAGAGACTGTTTGGGGGAGAAAGGGGAAGGAGTGAAGCAGCAGAATTTGGATAGATTGAAAAAAAGGAGAAAGCTGTGAGGCCGGGACGCCTGTCAGCAGCATGTTACAGGAACCCAGGCGGGAGAGGATAAGGGCAGGCGTTCGAGCAGGGGTGCTCAAAGTGGGAAGCTGGGGAGGAGGAGTGTGAGATTTTGTTGGGAGGGCGCACCGGTTGCAGAGGCCCCCGCGCTGAGAGCGCGATGCCTCTGAACTCACTTACCAGGCTTCAGTCTCCATGCGTCTCCGCGCGTCTCCAAGGCAACGCGGTCGGCAAATGACGTTGCATTAGAGGTACGGGGGTGGGGGCACGACACAGGGGGAGAGCAGGCGGGGGGGCGGGGGCACAGCGCAGAACGTTTGCACACCCCTGCGTTAGAGTTTTAGCAGTAGAACCCCCCCCCCCCCCCCAAACCCCCCTGATTCCAGAGATAATTACCCCGGAAGGTAGCGTACCCCCCTCCAGGGAAAAAAACAAGATGGCGTGTAAATCTCCTCCCGCGTTACCCAGGCTAGCAAAGTCGCTGGCCCACGAGACGCGGGGGATTAACCGACCCGAGAGGGGGAACCCGGCCCACCCCTTCCCCGGTAAGAGTCTCGGCAACTAGGGGGGGTCCCCAGAGCTGAGGTAAACGCGGTAACGCTCTGGAGACCCCCCCCCTGCATATGAATAAAGGGGGGTGGGGGGCTGCTCCTTGAAAAGGATTTACACCCGGGGTGGGCGAACTCCCGTCCTCAAGAGCTACCAACAGGTTTTCAGGATATCCCTGCTTCAGCACAGGTGGCTCAATCAGTCCCTGCTTCAGCACAGGTAGCTCAATCAGTCCTTGCTGCAGCACAGGTAGCTCAATCAGTCCTTGCTGCAGCACAGGTAGCTCAATCAGTCCCTGCTTCAGCACAGGTAGCTCAATCAGTCCCTGCTTCAGCACAGGTGGCTCAATCAGTCCCTGCTTCAGCACAGGTGGCTCAATCAGTCCCTGCTTCAGCACAGGTAGCTCAATCAGTCCTTGCTGCAGCAAAGGTAGCTCAATCAGTCCCTGCTTCAGCACAGGTAGCTCAATCGGGCCCCTGCTTCAGCACAGTTAGCTCAATCAGTTCCTGCTTCCGCTCCAGTCGCTCAGTCGAGGCCACCTGGGCTGAAGCAGGGATATTAGCTACCCCTGGCTGACACCGTGCCGCCGCCAAGCAATTACATCCTATTAATACAAGAGGCCACTTCGCTCTCTCTTTATTACAAGCAGAACGCGGAATTCTGGGGCTATTTTTGGAACCAGGGATCCTGTAACAATCACCTCGCCGGCTAGAGCCAAACCCTCCCCCCTTCCCCTCCCCCACCTCTACCACGTCTCGCACGACTGACGTACAATCTTTTCCCGGGTCCCTTTAAAAATGGCCGCCTCCACCGGCCACCCTTTCCGTGCCAGCACCGCGCGCACGGGCTGCTTCAAGCGCGCAGGTAGCGGCGGTCGCGCCGCGAGGGCGGACGACGGGCACGTGCGCCGCGGTTGTTTTTAATTAGTGTAGCGTCCCGCCGTGTACTCGGCGCTTTACAAGAGAGACAACACAGCGCAGGGAATTATACTACAATAAGTAAGATCAGACAATAGATTGCAAGCTCTGCGGGGCAGGGATTTTCTTACCTAAGTGCGGGCGCTTTGCAAATACAACGATAGCCGGACGTTTCCGAAAGGACCGATGGACCACGGAGGTGCCTTATTGCTTTGGCAAACGTACGCCCCGAGGGGTGTTCACGAAACTCAGAAAAGGGGTTCACGCACACCGTTTCCGGTGTTAGCGGCCTGTGTACTTGTGTATCGATCAAAAACGCGTTCCACGGAGCGCGGGCGTGTCATTATGTAGGCTCACCACAAATGTATTCTTTTCACCGTACGGCTGTTATTCACAAGATTACACACATCATTGACATTTACGATTACTAGTGATAAATAACATTTAAAAAAGAGAGACACAGAATTCAGCATCGATCAGGTATTCAACCAGGGCGAAACGCGTCGACATTCGTTTCAAAAGGACCGATGGATCACGGAGGTGCATTATTGCTTTGGCCCCGAGGGTTGTTCACGAAACTCAGAAAAGGGGTTCACGCACACCGTTTCCGGTGTTAGTGGCCTATGACTTCGATGGTAGACTGTTCATGGTCCCAAGGATCAGCAAAGTATCCGACCGCTCCTCCTCCTCTTACCGTGCACCCCACAACTGGAACAGTCTGCCGGAGACTCTCACTTCCGCCACCAGGCCAAGTTCTTTCATAACTAAAGCTGTCTCACATTTTAATCTAGTCTGTAACTGTTACGTACGCCTATAACATATATTATCTGTAACTGTTACATACGCCTATAACATATATTATCCCTAACTGTCCATGCAATGTCTTGTATATAATGTATAACCCTGCTCGCTTAATGTAACTATGTATTTGTAACCATGTATCTGTCATCATCACTCTGTGCCCAGGACAAACGAGAGGTAACTCTCACTGTATTACTTCCTGGTAACACGTTATAAATAATAACAATAAAATGACTTTGTTGGTAAAGAGGTACAGTACAGACTAAAGAGTTACAGTGCAGGTACAGTACGGTATAAAGAGGTACAGTGCAGGTACAGTACGGGATAAAGAGGTACAGTGCAGGTACAGTACGGGATAAAGAGGTACAGTGCAGGTACAGTACAGGATAAAGAGTTACAGTGCAGGTACAGTACAGGATAAAGAGGTACAGTGCAGGTACAGTACAGGATAAAGAGGTACAGTGCAGGTACAGTACAGGATAAAGAGTTACAGTGCAGGTACAGAACGGGATGAAGAGGTACAGTACGGGATAAAGAGGTACAGTGCAGGTACAGTACATGATGAAGAGGTACAGTGCAGGTACAGTACAGGATAAAGAGGTACAGTGCAGGTACAGTACAGGATAAAGAGTTACAGTGCAGGTACAGTACAGGATAAAGAGGTACAGTGCAGGTACAGTACAGGATAAAGAGGTACAGTGCAGGTACAGTACAGGATAAAGAGTTACAGTGCAGGTACAGTACAGGATAAAGAGGTACAGTGCAGGTACAGTACAGGATAAAGAGGTACAGTGCAGGTACAGTACAGGATAAAGAGTTACAGTGCAGGTACAGAACGGGATAAAGAGGTACAGTGCAGGTACAGTACGGGATAAAGAGTTACAGTGCAGGTACAGTACAGGATAAAGAGTTACAGTGCAGGTACAGTACGGGATAAAGAGGTACAGTGCAGGTACAGTACATGATGAAAAGGTACAGTACAGGATAAAGAGGTACAGTACATGATGAAGAGGTACAGTACATGATGAAGAGGTACAGTACACGATGAAGAGGTACAGTGCAGGTACAGTACAGGATAAAGAGTTACAGTGCAGGTACAGTACATGATGAAAAGGTACAGTACAGGATAAAGAGGTACAGTACATGATGAAGAGGTACAGTACATGATGAAGAGGTACAGTACATGATGAAGAGGTACAGTGCAGGTACAGTACAGGATAAAGAGGTACAGTGCAGGTACAGTACAGGATAAAGAGGTACAGTGCAGGTACAGAACATGATGAAGAGGTACAGTACAGGATAAAGAGGTACAGTACAGGTACAGTACAGGGTAAATAGGTACAGGTACAGTGCAGGTACAGCATAGGTTAAATAGGTACAGTATAGGTACAGTACAGGTACAGTATAGGTGCAGTATAGGTATAGTACAGGCTAAATAGGCACAGTACACATACAGTACATGTACAGTATAGGTACATTACAGGCTAACTAGGTACAGTATAGGTATAGTACAGGCTAAATAGGCACAGTACACATACAGTACATGTACAGTATAGGTACAGTACAGGCTAACTAGGTACAGTACCGGCAAAAAATTGTAAACAACTAGTAAATATAATAGGTATAGTATAGGTACAGTACAGGCTAAATAAGTACAGTATAGGTACAGTACCAATTAATTAGGTAAAGTATAGGTACAGAACACGTACAGTGCCTGCTACATTGGTACAGTATATGTACAGTGCCTGTTATATATGTACAGTAAAGGTACAATACCTGCTAAATAGGTACAGTATAGGTACAGTAAAGGTAAAATACCTGCTAATTAGGTACAGTAAAGGTACAGTACCTGCTAAATAGGTACAGTATAGGTACAATACCTGCTAAATAGGTACAGTATAGGTACAGTAAAGGTACAATACCTGCTAAATAGGTACAGTAAAGGTACTGTACCTGCTAAATAGGTACAGTATAGGTACAATACCTGCTAAATAGGTACAGTATAGGTACAATACCTGCTAAATAGTTACAGTATAGGTACAGTAAAGGTACAATACCTGCTAAATAGGTACAGTATAGTTACAATACCTGCTAAATAGGTACAGTATAGGTACAGTAAAGGTACAGTACCTGCTAAATATGTACAGTATAGGTACAATACCTGCTAAATAGGTACAGTATAGGTACAATACCTGCTAAATAGGTACAGTATAGGTACAGTAAAGGTACAATACCTGCTAAATAGGTACAGTATAGGTACAATACCTGCTAAATAGGTACAGTATAGGTACAGTAAAGGTACAATACCTGCTAAATAGGTACAGTATAGGTACAATACCTGCTAAATAGGTACAGTATAGGTACAATACCTGCTAAATAGGTACAGTATAGGTACAGTATAGGTACAATACCTGCTAAATAGGTACAGTATAGGTACAATACCTGCTAAACAGGTACAGTATAGGTACAGTACCTGCTAAATAGGTACAGTACCTGCTAAATAGGTACAGTATAGGTAAAATATCTGCTAAATAGGTACAGTATAGGTACAATACCTGCTAAATAGGTACAGTATAGGTACAGTACCTGCTAAATAGTTACAGTACCTGCTAAATAGGTACAGTATAGGTACAATACCTGCTAAATTGGTACAGTATAGGTACAGTACCTGCTAAATAGGTACAGTATAGGTACAGTACCTGCTAAATAGGTACAGTACCTGCTAAATAGGTACAGTATAGGTAAAATACCTGCTAAATAGGTACAGTATAGGTACAATACCTGCTAAATAGGTACAGTATAGGTACAGTACCTGCTAAATAGTTACAGTACCTGCTAAATAGGTACAGTATAGGTACAATACCTGCTAAATTGGTACAGTATAGGTACAGTACCTGCTAAATAGGTACAGTACCTGCTAAATAGGTACAGTATAGGTACAGTACCTGCTAAATAGGTACAGTACCTGCTAAATAGGTACAGTATAGGTAAAATACCTGCTAAATAGGTACAGTATAGGTACAGTACCTGCTAAATAGGTACAGTACCTGCTAAATAGGTACAGTATAGGTACAATACCTGCTAAATTGGTACAGTATAGGTACAGTACCTGCTAAATAGGTACAGTACCTGCTAAATAGGTACAGTATAGGTACAGTACCTGCTAAATAGGTACAGTACCTGCTAAATAGGTACAGTATAGGTACAATACCTGCTAAATAGGTACAGTATAGGTACAATACCTGCTAAATAGGTACAGTATAGGTACAATACCTGCTAAATAGGTACAGTATAGGTACAGTAAAGGTACAATACCTGCTAAATAGGTACAGTATAGGTACAATACCTGCTAAACAGGTACAGTATAGGTACAATACCTGCAAAATAGGTACAGTATAGGTACAGTAATGGTACAATACCTGCTAAATAGGTACAGTATAGGTACAGTACCTGCTAAATAGGTACAGTATAGGTACAGTACCTGCTAAATAGGTACAGTATAGGTACAATACCTGCTAAACAGGTACAGTATAGGTACAGTACCTGCTAAATAGGTACAGTTGGAGGATATGATATCCCATACCGGGGCTTATTAATATCCCACCATAGTCTCTTTACTTCCCAAACAAGCTTCCTATTCGGGGGGTGGGGGGGGGGGGGGAAGGGCCTTGAATGTATAAGTTACCGCAGGACAGCGCGGAGAAGGAAGGGCTGAGAGGCCGAAGGCTGGTGCAGCCTTGGAGCCGTCCCTGTCACATTCCACATACCATGTGCGGGCGCCCGGGGGCTCGTTCACACACTACGAGACCGCAAAGTCACCCGGGCTTACACACAAACAAGGTCAGAGAACTCGTTACAGTCCCCGGCTCAGTCCCTGCTAGCAACAAGGATACTAATGGCAGTGACAGGGTTAAGGGGTCAGTCCCTCCTAGGGGCAAAGTGTACTAATGGCAGTGACAGGGTTAAGGGGTCAGTCCCTCCTAGGGGCAAAGTGTACTAACGGCAGTGACATGGTTAAGGGGTCAGTCTCTCCTAGGGGCAAAGTGTACTAATGGCAGTGACATGGTTAAGGGGTCAGTCCCTCCTAGGGGCAAAGTGTAATAATGGCAGTGACATGGTTAAGGGGTCAGTCCCTCCTAGGGGCAAAGTGTACTAACGGCAGTGACATGGTTAAGGGGTCAGTCCCTCCTAGGGGCAAAGTGTACTAATGGCAGTGACATGGTTAAGGGGTCAGTCCCTCCTAGGGGCAAAGTGTACTAACGGCAGTGACATGGTTAAGGGGTCAGTCCCTCCTAGGGGCAAAGTGTACTAATGGCAGTGACATGGTTAAGGGGTCAGTCCCTCCTAGGGGCACTGTGTACTAATGGCAGTGACATGGTTAAGGGGTCAGTCTCTCCTAGGGGCAAAGTGTACTAATGGCAGTGACATGGTTAAGGGGTCAGTCCCTCCTAGGGGCAAAGTGTACTAATGGCAGTGACAGGGTTAAGGGGTCAGTCCCTCCTAGGGGCAAAGTGTACTAATGGCAGTGACATGGTTAAGGGGTCAGTCTCTCCTAGGGGCAAAGTGTACTAATGGCAGTGACATGGTTAAGGGGCCAGTCTCTCCTAGGAGCAAAGTGTACTAATGGCAGTGACATGGTTAAGGGGTCAGTCCCTCCTAGGGGAAAGTGTACTAATGGCAGTGACATGGTTAAGGGGTCAGTCCCTCCTAGGGGCAAAGTGTACTAATGGCAGTGACATGGTTAAGGGGTCAGTCCCTCCTAGGAGCAAAGTGTACTAATGGCAGTGACATGTTTAAGGGGTCAGTCTCTCCTAGGGGCAAAGTGTACTAATGGCAGTGACATGGTTAAGGGGTCAGTCTCTCCTAGGGGCAAAGTGTACCAATGGCAGAGTTAAAATAGATAAACATCAATAATGACAACAGCAGCGGTAAAAAGGAGACAATTAGATTGTAAGCTCTTCGGAGCAGGGGCTCCTTTTCCTAAATGTTACTTTTATGTCTGAAGCGATTCTTCCCGTCATGTGTTATTCGTATTATTTGTTATTGATATTATGATGTCACGTGTATTACTGCGGTGACGCGCTGTGTACACTAATGGCGCTATATATATAAAGACATACATACTTACATTTATTTAATGATAGTGACTAGAACAGATTGCTGGGTGTCCTTGGATGTTATTTTTAATTGGGGGGTTTTAAGCTGTAAACTACAGGTATAAATTGCTGCCTCTCTCATAATGTGCTTTTGGAAAGCACCCGCACTTATAATGCCATTATTACCCAAACAGATAAAAGTGCAGGGCAATAATGATATTTTGGTCGAGCCTTTCAAAGGAAGCCAGAAGTCACCGAGAACTGGTTTCATTTCCGGGAACTGTTTTAAAGTCACATTGAATTGTAAGCAGAATTCGTGATTCAGCCGAGTTCGCAACAACTGTCTGTGAGCAGGTTTTCTGGCTCGCCACTTCTTTCAAAGCAGAAAAACATGTGAAAACTTATATGGGGGTTATTTTTTTTTAAATAAATGAATGCCATTTTTTATTGGGTGTTTTTATAGCAGGTTTTAGCCCAACTCCCCAGCACTGCAAGATTTTTGCAACACTGTTTGGGATAATGTGTTGCCAGTGTTCCCAGCAGTTTGGGCTGCAAGATGTAACAATAGATAACGTTTCCATAGTGATATCAGGAGACATTGTAGCTGCGGAGTTACACCGACTGAAGCAGCCATTATGTTAGGCCCACAATCAGGATTGTGACAGATTTATACCAGGGGCACTAAACCCTTTCCAGCTTAAGGTAACAATGTAGAATAATACATTGTCACATGCTTTATATATACACATAATTAACCCTTTATATATGTGACAATGTCTCTCCTATCCCCCTCTCCCTTCTCCCCTCTAAGCTGCACATATTAACCCTTTATATATGTGACCGTTTCTCTCATATCCCCCTCTCCCTTCTCCCCTCTAAGCTGCACATATTAACCCTTTATATACGTGGCAGTGTCTCTCATATCCCCCTCTCCCTTCTCTCCTCTAAGCTGCACATATTAACCCTTTATATAAGTGACAGTGTCTCTCATATCCCCCTCTCCCTTCTCCCCTCTAAGCTGCACATATTAACCCTTTATATATGTGACAGTGTCTCTCATATCCCCCTCTCCCTTCTCCCCTCTAAGCGGCACATATTAACCCTTTATATATGTGACAGTGTCTCTCATATCCCCCTCTCCCTTCTCTCCTCTAAGCTGCACATATTAACCCTTTATATAAGTGACAGTGTCTCTCATATCCCCCTCTCCCTTCTCCCCTCTAAGCTGCACATATTAACCCTTTATATATGTGATAGTGTCTCTCATATCCCCCTCTCCCTTCTCTCTCTAAGCTGCACATATTAACCCTTTATATATGTGACAGTGTCTCTCATATCCCCCTCTCCCTTCTCCCCTCTAAGCTGCACATATTAACCCTTTATATATGTGACAGTGTCTCCCATATCCCCCTCTCCCTTCTCTCCTCTAAGCTGCACATATTAACCCTTTATATATGTGACAGTGTCTCTCATATCCCCCTCTCCCTTCTCCCCTCTAAGCTGCACATATTAACCCTTTATATATGTGACAGTGTCTCTCATATCCCCCTCTCCCTTCTCCCCTCTAAGCTGCACATATTAACCCTTTATATATGTGACAGTGTCTCTCATATCCCCCTCTCCCTTCTCCCCTCTAACCTGCACATATTAACCCTTTATACATGTGACAGTGTCTCTCATATCCCCCTCTCCCTTCTCCCCTCTAAGCTGCACATATTAACCCTTTATATATGTGACAGTGTCTCTCATATCCCCCTCTCCCTTCTCCCCTCTAACCTGCACATATTAACCCTTTATATATGTGACAGCTTCTCTCATATCCCCCTCTCCCTTCTAAGCTGCACATATTAACCCTTTATATATGTGACAGTGTCTCTCATATCCCCCTCTCCCTTCTCCCCTCTAAGCTGCACATATTAACCCTTTATATATGTGACAGTGTCTCTCATATCCCCCTCTCCTTTCTCCCCTCTAACCTGCACATATTAACCCTTTATATATGTGACAGCTTCTCTCATATCCCCCTCTCCCTTCTAAGCTGCACATATTAACCCTTTATATATGTGACAGTGTCTCTCATATCCCCCTCTCCCTTCTCCCCTCTAAGCTGCACATATTAACCCTTTATATACGTGACAGTGTCTCTCATATCCCCCTCTCCCTTCTCTCTCTAAGCTGCACATATTAACCCTTTATATATGTGACAGTGTCTCTCATATCCCCCTCTCCCTTCTCCCCTCTAAGCTGCACATATTAACCCTTTATATATGTGACAGTGTCTCTCATATCCCCCTCTCCCTTCTCCCTTCTAACCTGCACATATTAACCCTTTATATATGTGACAGTGTCTCTCATATCCCCCTCTCCCTTCTCTCTCTAAGCTGCACATATTAACCCTTTATATATGTGACAGTGTCTCTCATATCCCCCTCTCCCTTCTCTCTCTAAGCTGCACATATTAACCCTTTATATATGTGACAGTGTCTCTCATATCCCCCTCTCCCTTCTCTCTCTAAGCTGCACATATTAACCCTTTATATATGTGACAGTGTCTGTCATATCCCCCTCTCCCTTCTCCCCTCTAAGCTGCACGTATTAACCCTTTATATATGTGACAGTGTCTCTCATATCCCCCTCTCCCTTCTCCCCTCTAAGCTGCACATATTAACCCTTTATGTATGTGACAGTGTCTGTCATATCCCCCTCTCCCTTATCTCCTCTAAGCTGCCAATACCTCTCCTAGCATTGATGCCCCCCCCCCCCCCCCCCCCCGGCTCTAAGTCAGTTAGCATTGATGTCCCCCTGACTCACAGATAAAGAGTCACTATCCCCCTGGGGCGGGG
>NC_134505.1:1539359-1597377 GCF_040206685.1 Ascaphus truei
ATACACGTGTGAATGTATGTGTGGGGTGTGTGTGTGGAGTGTGTTGGGAGTTTGTGGGGAGTGTGTGTGTGGGGAGTGTGTGGGGAGTGTGTGAGGAGTGTGTGTGGAGTGTGTGTGGAGTGTGAGTGTGAGTGAGTGTTTCCGAATATAATATTTATAAATACAGCTCAACCCCCCTTATAACGCGGTGCTTGGGGGTCCAAAGAATCACACCGCGCTATAAGCGGATCGCGTTAGAAATAATGTGCCGTTGTATGCATTGTACAATAAAGTATTTAAGACGCCAATAACCGTGTTGTAAAGTATTCATACATACGATAAATTGGGAGCCACGCTCACATCGCGCTATAAGCGGATCCGCGCTGTAACGGATCGCGCTATAACAGGGTTGAGCTGTATATTTAACCCACAATACATTGCACATTTTCTATGTACATCTGTACATATAAGTACCACTACAATATGGCAACAACATCACAGCTCTTACAAATACACACTGGCTATGCATAGTTACATAGTTACATAGTAGTAGGATGTGGATATTGTTACATAGTTACATAGTAGTAGGATGTGGATATTGTTACATAGTTACATAGTAGGAGGAGGATATCGTTACATAGTAGGAGGAGGATATCGTTACATAGTTACATAGTAGGAGGAGGATATAGTTACATAGTTACATAGTAGGAGGAGGATATAGTTACATAGTAGGAGGAGGATATCGTTACATAGTTACATAGTAGGAGGAGGATATCGTTACATAGTAGGAGGAGGATATCGTTACATAGTTACATATTAGGAGGAGGATATAGTTACATAGTTACATATTAGGAGGAGGATATAGTTACATAGTTACATATTAGGAGGAGGATATAGTTACATAGTAGGAGGAGGATATCGTTACATAGTTACATAGTAGGAGGAGGATATCGTTACATAGTAGGAGGAGGATATCGTTACATAGTTACATATTAGGAGGAGGATATAGTTACATAGTTACATATTAGGAGGAGGATATAGTTACATAGTTACATATTAGGAGGAGGATATAGTTACATAGTAGGAGGAGGATATCGTTACATAGTTACATAGTAGGAGGAGGATATAGTTACATATGTACATAGTAGATGAGGTTGAATAAAGACATACGTCCATCCAGTTTAACCCACAGTATGTTAAATGTAGACGACAAATAATCATATATTAGTAATTACAGTGTATTGATCCAGAGGAAGCAAACACACAAACCCCAGTGACATCATCATCCAAAGATATATCTCATCAAGTGGGAAATAAATTCCTTCCTGACCCCAGTACTCAGATTACTCCCTGGATCAGCGTCCTTCCCGTGTTACTTATCTGGTATATCCCTGTATACCTTTCCTTTCTAGAAAGGAGGTCCAACCTATTTTTGAACATATCCGCTGTATCTGCCATCACAGTCTCCACGCTCGAGGCACACACACACACACCTCCATGCTGTTTCCTCCTCTCCTTGGCCCCACCCCCAGGCTCCTGACACCTCCTCCTGATTGGCTGCTGCTGGGCAATGCAGCCAATCAGGATGGAGGAAGCTGCCCAGCCCCCCCTAGCAGCAGCCCTGTTTCTCTCCCTGCTCGGGGGAGATCCCGTGGCCCACAGTCAAGGGAGCAGGTAGCGGAGGAGTTATAGGAGCAGTGAGGGGAGGGGTTATAGGAGCAGTGAGGGGAGGGGTTATAGGAGCAGTTAGGGGAGGAGTTATAGGAGCAGTGCGGGGAGGGGTTATAGGAGCAGTTAGGAGGGGAGTTACAGGAGCAGTTAGGGAAGGGGTTATAGGAGCAGTGAGGGGAGGGGTTATAGGAGCAGTTAGGGGAGGAGTTATAGGAGCAGTGCGGGGAGGGGTTATAGGAGCAGTGAGGGGAGGGGTTATAGGGAGCCATTATGGGAGGGGTTATAGGAGCAGTGAGGGGAGGGGTTATAGGGAGCCGTTAGGGGAGGGGTTATAGGAGCAGTGAGGGGAGGGGTTATAGGAGCAGTGAGGGGAGGGGTTATAGGGAGCCGTTAGGGGAGGGGTTATAGGAGCAGTGAGGGGAGGGGTTATAGGAGCAGTGAGGGGGGGGGGTTATAGGGAGCCGTTAGGGGAGGGGTTATAGGAGCAGTGAGGGGAGGGGTTATAGGAGCAGCTAGAGGACGGGTTATAGGAGCAGTGAGGGAGTAGTTATAGGGAGCCATTAGGGGAGGGGTTATAGGAGCAGTGAGGGAGTAGTTATAGGAGCAGTTAGGGGAGGGGTTATAGGAGCAGTGAGGGGAGGGGTTATAGGAGCAGTGAGGGGAGGGGTTATAGGAGCAGCTAGGGGAGTGTTATATTGTAGGAGCAGTTAGGGGGGTGTTATATTGTAGGAGCAGTTAGGGGGGTTTATCGGAGCAGTTAGGGGGGTTTATCGGAGCAGTTAGGGGGGTTTATCGGAGCAGTTAGGGGGGGTTTATCTGAGCAGTTAGTGGGGGTTTATCGGAGCAGTTGGAGGGGTATAGGAGCAGTTGGGGGGGTTTATTGGAGCAGTTAGGGGGGTTTATCGGAGCAGTTGAGGGGGTTTATCGGAGCAGTTGAGGGTGTTTATCGGAGCAGTTGAGGGTGTTTATCGGAGCAGTTGAGGGTGTTTATCGGAGCAGTTAGGGGGGGTTTATCGAAGCAGTTAGGGGGGTTTATCGGAGCAGTTGAGGGGGTTTATCGGAGCAGTTGAGGGTGTTTATCTGAGCAGTTGAGGGGGTTTATCGGAGCAGTTGAGGGTGTTTATCGGAGCAGTTGAGGGGGTTTATCGGAGCAGTTAGGGGTGTTTATCGGAGCAGTTGAGGGGGTTTATCGGAGCAGTTGAGGGTGTTTATCGGAGCAGTTAGGGGGGGTTTATCGGAGCA
This sequence comes from Ascaphus truei, assembly GCF_040206685.1. Classification (NCBI taxonomy): domain Eukaryota; kingdom Metazoa; phylum Chordata; class Amphibia; order Anura; family Ascaphidae; genus Ascaphus; species Ascaphus truei. The sequence goes on from NC_134505.1 coordinate 1,542,252, forward strand.
GTTAGGGGTGTTTATCGGAGCAGTTGAGGGGGTTTATCGGAGCAGTTGAGGGGGTTTATCGGAGCAGTTGAGGGGGTTTATCGGAGCAGTTGAGGGGGTTTATCGGAGCAGTTAGGGGGGGTTTATCAGAGCAGTTAGGGGGGAATAGGAGCAGGTAAAAGTGAAGTTACTCTGTTCGGTGACATGTATGTATGTCTGTCTTTATTTATATAGCGCCATTAATGTACACAGCGCGTCACCGGCGTAACACACGCGACAATCACATAGATAACAAATACTACAAATAACAGCTCATGGGAATAAGCGCTTCAGACATAAAAGTAACACTGTAAAAGAGGAGATCCCTGCCCCGCTGAGCTTACAATCTAATGGGTGGGTGTTGGTGGACATACCAGGACGTACGTAACGATTCTGCCGAGGCGAGCTTAACCCCGCGTGCCCTGCCGGCATCGCACAGGTTAACGCCCAAGCTAATCCGGAAAGCTTGCAGGACGGAGGCACAGATTGCGCCTGAACCCACAACCTGTCACTGAATTATTCAGGCACTTATGGCATTGTATATAAAAAATAAAAAATTCATTTCCCGGACGCAGTTACTCAACGCCGGGGCCTTCAGCCTTTGAAAATATTAGCGTGCCGCATTATCAAGCAGTGCAGAGTATCATCGCGCGGGTTACTAAAGTCCCGGGCACAAATGATCGCAGGAGGGGGGATAGAACGCACGCCGCGCTTTCCACGGCGAGTGAAGAGGCAGACGTGCGGAGATACTCGGCACCCTTACACAGGGCGGCGCGGGCGTTTTCCAGGGGTAATACACTTTTTCCTTGACGTGCAGCTTTACAATAAGGCGAATAACATGTATACGTGGGCATAGTATATTCATGGTGTGTGTGTACATACACATACATACGTGTAGACGCATATAGACAGGCACGTGTGTGTGTACATATACATACATACGTACAGCAGGGCTCCGCTTCTTGGCGCCCCGCTTTTCGGCGATCCGCCGATACGGTGGCACCGAGAAGGGGGCCGCCATCTTGGTTCTTAAATCGCGCATGCGCCGAACGGGCGGTTGCGGTATACCCGGGGCCCTCCTGTATAGATTTATATAGACAGACACGTGTGTGAGTGTACATATACATACATACGTATAGATGTTTATAGACGGACACGTGTGTGTGTGTACATATATATACATACGTATAGATGTTTATAGACGGACACGTGTGTGAGTGTACATATACATATGTATAGATGTATATATAGACAGACACGTGTGTGTACATACACATACATATGTATAGATGTATATATAGACAGACACGTGTGTGTACATACACATACATATGTATAGATGTATATATAGACAGACACGTGTGTGAGTGTACATATACATACATACATACGTATAATTTATATAGACAGACACGTGTGTGAGTGTATATATACATACATACGTATAGATGTATATAGACAGACACGTGTGTGAGTGTACATATACATACATACATACATATAGATTTATATAGACAGACACGTGTGTGAGTGTACATATACATACGAATAGATGTATATAGACAGACGTGTGTGTGAGTTTACATATACATACATACGTATAGATGTTTATAGACGGACACGTGTGTGTGTGTGTGTGTGTGTACATACACATACATATGTATAGATGTATATAGAGAGACATGTGTGTGTACATACACATACATACGTATAGATGTATATATAGACAGACACGTGTGTGTGTACATATACATACATACATACATATGTATACATGTATATAGACAGACACGTGTGTGTGTGTGTACATATACATACATACATACATACATATGTATAGATGTATATAGACACACGTGTGTGTACATGCACATACATACGTATAGATGTATATAGACAGACGTGTGTGTGTGTGTGTGTACATATACATACATACATACATACATACATACATACATACATACAGCTGTATATAGACAGACGTGTGTATACGCACACACACACACACACACGTGTCTGTCTATACATATGTATATATATATACACACATGCACACCAATATGTATATACATACACGGATATATACAGTACTCCTAATCAACCAGATACAAAATCCTATTTCTTCTAACAACACGTCTCTTAGGGAACAGGCATTGCTGAAGGATTAAGCTGATGGAAAACTTCTTGTAATGCCTAAATGTCATAATAAAGAAGACCCCCCCCACCCCCCCTACCCCCCAAAGCAAAGACAGACTTTAAAAGTCCAAGACCTTGCTTCTGCCGACCAAGGGACCCTAGTGAGGAAAAAAAAGGGTCACGTTGCACTGTAGAGCAGGGTAAAGTATGACACGTCACATTACCGATGGGGGGAAAAGATTCCCGGTTACAACAGATGATGGGACTGGACAACATTTACAAAAAGGGGCCTAAAAAAAGTCCGACATGCAGAGGGGTCTTGAAGTTAGACACACTGCCCACCACTTTTCATTGGAACCACTCGAGTCCCCAACTGTATTAGCCCCTACCACCCCTGCTGGGTGACCACTCCACACGCCCACCACGCTTTCGGGTGAAGAAGCCCTTCCTCACGTGTCCCTCCAGTGTCAGAGACCGTGGCCTCTTGGGCTAGCTCTTCTCTCTCTCTGAAACATGCTTCACTCCCTCTCTCCTGCACCTGGCTGAAGCCCTGGAGATAGGTTTGGAACCCTGACACACACACACACACACCAAGGAGAGGTTGGGAAGGCCGGTTGGGGGCGTAGAGACCCTCAGTATAGCACGCGGCGTGTTCACCACCCCACACAGTATTCGACTTTGTAGGGCCCACGTTCGCCAAACGGTGCTACGCTTTGGAACGCCGTAACTCCCCCATTTCAATGTGAACGAGAGGCACGGGGTGCTCAAGCGTAGCCCCCTTTAGGGAATACGGGCCACCGCGAAGGTGACGGCTTACCTGAAGTTCACACCAAGCCACTTCCACCGTGGTCTCCGTGTCCAGTCCCTTGTAAACCGTTTTAAAAGACCCTCTGCCAATCTCAATGTTAAACTTCAGGTATCTCCCGTCCGGTGAGGTGGCCACAGCCTTGGTCTCGTTCTCCTCGTTTTCCTCCTGCTCCCTCCTGTTCTCGGACACTGTAGGTTTGGGGGCAGGGGTAGAAGGTCCTTTGGGGCTGCTGGCTTCATCCTCAGACTCTGAGCTGACGTCCACAATGTTGGCCAATGGCACTATGGATGGCAGAAGATCTATCTGTGCAGCGAGCACTGGGGAGATAGGGGACATCGCAGGGATTGGATCAACTTTCTCTTCCAAGGTGGCGGGCTCTTCAGGAGACCAGGCGGAGAGAGAGGTCCCAGGTGGGTCATAGCCCAACAGCTCCAGCTGAGCCGAGCTCCTTCTGTTAAACTGGTAAGAGTTCCTCCTGGGTTCCTTCCCTGAGAACCGGCGCCTCCTGAGGGCAAGCAGAGAGGACAACTCTACTGGATCTTCTGGCAAATCCGGAGCATAGGAGATTCCACAGCCGGACAGATCCACTTCGGTCTGAGACATGGTCTGGACAGCAGGTATAGGAACAGCAAACATCTTCTACCTGCAACAAGGACACTGCAAACCTCCAACCAGAGCCTACCAACAGCACCAAAACACTGTCAAACATTGGCGTCCCATCCCTGGAGGAGGCAGGAAAAGTTGCCAATCCACAGGTGGATCAGTGTCAAGAGGGCAACTCATTAAACCATGGTGTTGGCACTCTGTTGATGGCACATGGTGGGAGTTTAATTGGGTGGTGGAAGCCAAGTGGACAGAACCGTCTCGGAGTCCAACTTTCCTTAGGCAAAGCTGTCCTTCAACTGCAGCGTCAACTTCATACGCCAACCCCGATGCGTTGACTGACAACGATTATTTCTAAACACCGAGTTGTGTTTCAAGAATAACCACTTTTCATGGTTGTCGATTCCCTGAAAAGACACAGACTACGGTTCTTCTAAGAAGTTAAGCCGTCCGGAGGGGTGTCAATTTGGCTGGTTTCAAGTTCATGGCCAAGGATAAAACCCTATAGAAGGACTTCTTCCAGAAGAATAACCAGTGGCTTGACCAATGCTTTGAGATCCACACCAGCCTTCCAACAACATCGTCAGCAGTTCCGTGTCACACTCAGCTGCAGATCCACTGGAGACCTAGATCCCCCAAGCAGGACAGATCCCCAAGCAGGACAGATCTCCAGGGAAACATGGAAGGCACTTGAAGTTTTCTCTTCTCCCTCAAGACACTGACAGCTCCCAGTGAGAGAGTGGATGTGAGCATGTATTCATGTGACTGGTGCTCTGTGTATACAGGAGTAAGATTAAGCCAGCCTCCCCAGGCTGCACAGAGAGGCAAGCCAGCCCTCCAACTCCATGCTCCACCTCCCTGCTCCACTGCTCCAAGCAGCCACACCTGCTCACAAGGTGTCTCAGCCAGTGGGGACCACCCTTACCTCTGCAATCAACGCAGCAGCAGCAGCAGCAGGAGACCTCAACCTCCAGGACCCAGCCCCATAATGGAATCCAACAGCTGCACACATGCTGCTTTCTCCAGCCTCATGGAGGGAGAGGGACCCCCATCATATTCACTGCTCACCCTCTTACATACACCCCCCCCCATCCTACCTGTTACCCCCCGCCCAGAGAGTTAAAGCAGCAACCCTGCCTACAATCAATAATATTAAATAAAATAATAATAAAAAAATATATATATATACACACAATCAATAATATTAAATAAAATAATAATAAATATATATATACAGAATCAATAATATATATAAATATATATATATATATATATATATATATATACAGTATACACAATCAATAATATATATATACACAATCAATAATATTAAATAAAATAATAATAAATATATATATATATATATTTTTAAGCGTTGGAACCTGGGGTGGGGGGGGAGTTTCATTCTGTCCACCTGCACCTGTTAAAGCCAGGTGAGCCTCTTGCACCTATTTCCGCCCCTGTGTGAGAGCCCCGGGCCGCTCCCCTGCCTGTCTCCCATTGGTTGACGCCCGGAGCCTTCGGCTGATGACGCCAGCTTGAAGATTTGTAGCTGATCTGATACGCGGTCGGCGCGTTATAGAACAGGGGGCTCTCAAGCGCCGCCCTCCCCCTCCCCCTCTCAACAGGTCAGGTTTTCGGGTTATCCCAGCTTTAGCACAGGTGGCTCAATCTCTGGCACTGATTGAGCCACCTGTGTTGAAGCAGGGACTGATTGAGCCCCCTGTGCTGAAGCAGGAACTGATTGAGCCACCTGTACTGAAGCAGGGACTGATTGAGCCACCTGTGCTGAAACAGGGACTGATTGAGCCACCTGTGCTGAAGCAGGAACTGATTGAGCCACCTGTGCTGAAGCAGGAACTGATTGAGCCACCTGTGCTGAATCAAGGAATGATTGACCCACCTGTGCTGAAGCAGGTACTGATTGAGCCACCTGTGCTGAAGCAGGGACTGATTGAGCCACCTGTGCTGAAGCAGGGACTGATTGAGCCCCCTGTGCTGAAGCAGGGACTGATTGAGCCACCTGTGCTGAAGCAGGAACTGATTGAGCCACCTGTGCTGAAGCTGGGATATCTGGAACACCTGTCCTGTTTGGAGGGGGGGGAGGGGGGATTAAGCACTGGAGCTGAGCCCCCCTCTATGTTAGGTGTGTATGAGTATCGACAAATAAAGTCTCCCGGTGTCTCAATGGCAGCAGGAGACCTGTAAATAATCAGTGGGACGCGTTTCGGGGGTTTCCCACGGGGCGCGCTCACTTCTGTATCCCACAAGGAAAAGGGATTTCGTCAAATTAGACCCAGTATTACTAGTGGGGGATGTTTTTTTGCCCAAACCGCTTCAAAAATCGCTGCCATTTTTTCCCCCCTTCCCTCCTGAATTATTATTAACCGGTCCTTATTTCCAGACCATTATTACATTGCATTACCGATTGTATAACCCGTGTAATGCGGCTGGCGTAAGCTTGTAGGGCACCATGTTACAGGGCGATGTGACGTTTAACCCAGAAATCCCTGGCTGCAGTGGAAGCCGTGTAATGCTAACAGATAATGGGGAAGGGCAACGCGGGGGATTTTTATTTATGGGGGGGGGGGATTTATTTTAATTCTGCACCCAGTGCTTCAGTCCTAGAAGACGACGCGCCCCCCCCCCCCCCCCCCACCCTCCACCCCTCCCCCAAAGATAATACGCGTTACTAGAGGTCTAGAGAACGGATCCTTACCCAGGACGGACCGTGCGGCCATATGGAGAAGCAAACGCACTGCGCCAACATTCTAAAGGGCCATAATACTGGGGTCGTTCCCAGAATCCTTTGCAGCGACAATGGCTCGTTCAACCAGAGTTAGCGTAAAGGGGTAAAAAAAACAAAGTCACACGCTGCGACGAAGGAGTCAGGGTTTTTTTTATCCACAGTCTGTGCCGTGATAACTTTTTTTTAAAGTACCGGCGCCGTGTCTGCCCGGAAAGAAACGCCAAACCATATTGGGGACGACGCACTTTGAAACCTCCGTTTGGCCAAGGCGGACTTTGTCAAATGAAACGCGTTGAATGGAGCTCAGCTCCTCGGCGGCACTGGGAAGTGGTTTCACGTGCTTTTGGTTGTGTACGGTCAGGGGTTTTCAAGACCCGCCCCCCCCCCCAAACAGGTCAGGTTATCAGGATTTGCCTGCTTCAGCGCAGGTGGCTCAATCAGTCCCGGCTTCAGCGCAGGTTGGCTCGATCAGTGGTGATGGAGCCACCTGTGCCGAAGCAGGCTCTACGACGGAGCCACTGATTGAGCCACCTGTGCTGAAGCAGGGATAGCCTTAGAACCTGACCTGTTGGTTAGTCTTGAGGATTGGAGTTGAGATTGAATCCCTGGTTTAGGTAAAACACCCCCCTCTGGTGGTACAGTTCTGGTACTGCAGCTATATATCTATATATATATATATATATATATATATATATATATTGCTGAGTTAGCAGCTTTTTAATTTATTTTTTTAACTGTTTTCGCCGAACGCAGCATTCCTGTGCAGAGGTGTGACCAGTATGCGTCTCCACTCTACAATGCGGCTCCATAGAGTGATGCAGAGTATGCCTACGCTGGATAATGAAATGACAGCATGATATTACTTGACGGGGCGGTCTCCCTGCTTCCTGAGTGCCTGCTATAATGGTGCCGGGGTTAGCCCTTATGACATCAGAGGGGTGTTTGCTGACCCGTGACCTCACAGGGCAGAGTTGACGTGAGGTCATCACCAGACCCAGTCATAGATAAGACGAGGCTGCCGTACCCCTGCTGTACAAAGCGCGTCATCGCTCAGAGCGCAAGGACGCAGAACAAGAAACGTACACTTCTGTGGTTATTGAATCATTGTACGATCAAGCACAGGGTTAAAGAAAGCGGGTGCACCCTGTCTTATAATGCTCAAGGCACCTTGTTGTGAGGGAGTCACCCCTATTGCCATAACACCCCCCCCCCCCCGAAACACATCAGTTACCCCAATATATGTTTATAGGATCACCCTCTTACACACATCAGTTACCCCAATATATCTGTAGGATCGCCCTCTTACACACATCAGTTACCCCAATATATCTGTAGGGTCGCCCTCTTACACACATCAGTTACCCCAATATATCTGTAGGATCGCCTTCTTACACACATCAGTTACCCCAATATACTATAGGATCACCCTCTTACACACATCAGTTACCCCAATATATCTGTAGGATCGCCCTCTTACACACATCAGTTAGCAATATATCTGTAGGATCGCCCTCTTACACACATCAGTTACCCCAATATACTATAGGATCACCCTCTTACACACATCAGTTACCCCAATATACTATAGGATCACCCTCTTACACACATCAGTTACCCCAATATACTATAGGATCACCCTCTTACACACATCAGTTACCACAATATATCTGTAGGATCGCCCTCTTACACACATCAGTTACCCCATACACATTAATAGGATCGCCCTCTTACACACATCAGTTACCCCATACACATTAATAGGATCACCCTCTTACACACATCAGTTACCCCAATATATCTGTAGGATCGCCCTCTTACACACATCAGTTACCCCAATATACTTTAGGATCACCCTCTTACACACATCAGTTACCCCAATATATCTGTAGGATCGCCCTCTTACACACATCAGTTACCCCAATATACTTTAGGATCACCCTCTTACACACATCAGTTACCCCAATATATCTGTAGGATCACCCTCTTACACACATCATGTACCCCAAAAGATGTCTATAGGATCACCCTCTTACACACACCATGTGCCACATTAGACTTTAATAGGATCACCCTCTTACACACATCAGTTACCCCAATATACTATAGGATCACCCTCTTACACACATCATGTACCCCAATATACTATAGGATCACCCTCTTACACACATCAGTTACCCTAATATATTTGTAGGATCCCCCTCTTACACACATCATGTACCCCAAAAGACGTCTATAGCATCCCCTTCTTACACACACCATGTGGCCCATTAGACTTTAATAGGATCCCCCTCTTACACACACATCAGTTACCCCAATAGATGTCTATAGGATCACCCTCTGACACACATCAGTCACCCCAACAGACTATAGGATCCCCCTCTTACAAACATCAGGTACCCCAATAGATGTCTACAGCATCCCCCTCTTACACACACCATGTGCCCCATTAGACTTTAATAGGATCACCCTCTTACACCCATCAGTTACCCCAATATATCTCTGTAGGATCACCCTCTTACACACCTCAGTTACCCCCATAGATGTCTATAGGGTCACCCTCTTACACACCACGTGCCCCATTATACGTTAATGGGGTCACCCTCTTCAAAAACCAGAGCCATCGCAGGTGCACCTGTAGGGTTTCCGCTGCTCCGAGAGCTGGCGTCGCGGCATATCTTCCCTGGCCGGGCTGCCGTGTGCCGTTTTACGACCGGCCCATCCCTGCCTGAGAGCTGTAAAATAAAATAAACCATTATTTGGCAATCACAGGAGCCAAGAAGATTTATATCGCCGGGGTCTGTGTGTACAGCTTCCCTTATATAGCACCATCCTCTGTACTGTACGCGGCGCATCGCAGCAGCAACACGCGATAACATAATAACATAACACACGGCGGGAATACGCGCTTCGGAGCTACAATTAACCATAGGAAAGGGACTCGTTCGCCCCAAGAGCTGACAATCGAGGCGTCCAGCCGGGATCCTGGCAAATGGCCGTGTACCCATATAGCGGATTATCTACCAGGCCGGTTTCTTGCCCCTATATGGGAACGCGCCTTTCGATAATATATGTGCCATTAGGATTGTAATTGTTCAGCTGCCGTTTGATGCAGCTCCTTAGGAGTTACGTGACCGCGTAACGCTGATGGCGGTCCCATTCAGGAGCAGGAATCCCTTTCCCCCCCTCCCCCCCCCCCCCCATCTCGGCAGGCACCGTGTCGGGCGCCAAATTTTCCCACATCTGTAGTAAGCTCGGGAGTGGCGATCGCTGACCAGGCTTCCAACCCTTGTGGCGGTGACACAGGACACGTAACATGCGAGGAGGGGGTCTGCTCGGACACAGCATGCAGGGCGTAGATATTGAGGCTTCTCGACCCACCCCGTCCTCTCAGTCGGCAACGAAGCACGACAAACCTCGGAGATAAGAAGCGGACGCCTGCTGATGACAGCAGAAAGACAGCAGCCTCACGTGCTGAGGTCATGTTTCAATTTTTGGGGAGTCAACATTTTAATGCTACAAAGTAGTACAACCGGTCATAGAATGTACGTCCTGTGTGACAAGGTCGCTGTGTCTTGTGTGTGAAGGTCGTTATGTGACTCTATACACATGACGCATAACACGGGGTTTAACGTGCAGTTTGACGCGGGGCTTCACGTCGATTTGATACAATTGAAATCAGAATGATGTGTAATTTTGTTGGGTTGGTGGGGGGGGCATTTATAACCACTGTTAGAAAATGTCAATAATTAGCCTTATTTATTTATTTGTGTATTTATATTGCTTATAATAGGCACGCCGGGGAAAATAATACATTTGGTTAGCTATATAACCAAACAGCCACGCTGCGTCACGCACATTCTGTTAAGTCTTTTTTTTTTAGGGTTTTTGACGCAATTTCTCCTTGTTTTGACCGCACAGAAACGTTATTTTTTTTAGTACATCCCATTTACATCCGTACACCCAGCCCCCTCCCCCCTGCCCCCCGCCATTTCTGCCTGCCCAAACCAAATTTGGACGCCAGTGGCGCAGACGGAGAGATTTTCAGGTCGGTAAACGGGCGCGCTTTATAATGAGATGCGTTACCCGCGGAGGCTGGGATGGCAGACACGGAGGATATGTCTAAGAAACGGTTGGACTTCTTGTTAGACAGGAAAGGTATACAGGGATATATACCAAATAAGTATACACGGGAAGGACGCTGATCCAGGGAGTAATCTGATTACTGGGGGGCAGGAAGGAATTTATTTTCCCCCTTATGAGATAACATTGGATGATGCGTCACTGGGGTTTGTGTGTTTGCTTCCTCTGGATCAATATACTGTAATCACTAATATAGGATAAAGTATCTGTCGTCTACATTTAGTATAGGGTGAACTGGATGGAGATGTCTTCTTATTAAACCTCATCTACTAAGTAACTGTGTAACTACTGTGTAACTACTGTGTAACTACTGTGTAACTACTATGTAACTATGTAACTACTGTGTAGCTACTGTGTAACTACTGTGTAACTACTATGTAACTATGTAACTACTGTGTAACTACTATGTAACTATGTAACTACTGTGTAACTACTGTGTAACTACTGTGTAACTACTATGTAACTATGTAACTACTGTGTAACTACTGTGTAACTACTGTGTAACTGCTATGTAACCATGTAAGATTTCCGTGTGGCAATTTGACTCCCAGGAAGCCGCTCCCCATGCTTCAGTCCACTTATTGAGTTACGCTTGGCGTGCTTTGATACGGTAAAGAAGTTACCCACAAGTCCTCATCTGTGCGTCGGCCCTCCGGGGGTTGAACCCAAGGGGCGCCAAAGGACGTAGCTACTGGAGTCACGGGGGGGGGGGGGAGAGAGCGGGTGGTCTAGCGCTCCGGACGTGGTAATCTAATTGCTGATTTTTGTAGGGGGGGAGGGGTGGGGGAGGGGTGGGGGGAGGAGATCGCGTCCTGTGCGGGACTCTCGCTCTTCCAGGAAGAGGGGGGGGGGGCAGGAAGTGGAAGGCGTTCCTCCCCGTCCTTTCCGTCATCAGCAAACCTGCCCTCTGGGCCCACGCTGCCAACCACCTTCCCCCCCCCCCCCCATCCGGCGCTCAGAGGGTTAAAGGTGGAACTGCCATGCTTGGAAAGCGGGCCGGGAGAGCGGCGTCGGGACGTAAACCCATGCGGGGCGCCGTGCGTTTGTCGTGGGGGATAAGGTACTGGTACTCTAGGATTGGGAATTAAAAATGGAGGGGTGCGGTGTCTCCCCCTGGGACCATCCCGCGGTGATCACTGGTTTGACGTCGGTCAAAGAAATGGTGTCCCGGCGCCTCTAGAGCAAGTACACGCCGGGGTTCATCAATCTCTGGGGTGTCGTACCCTGATACCGTGTTAACTGCCGGAGGCCCAGGTTCACTAAGCTCCGTTAAATCCGAGCGTCATAACGTGACGTTACCTCACACAGGAGCGGGCGCGATGTTCCCTGAGGGTAACGCGCATCCTCACAGCTCATTATATGCGCACAGCGCCCCGTCCTACATCTCATCAGCAGAGGGTTACCGTCACGTTATTGTAACACAATGTTGTGTTATCTCCCGGTAACGGGAGGGTAAGTGTGTCTTAGTGTTACTCCCGCCCAGCCCCCCCCCCGGAAAATGGGGGTTTCTGCTCCCGCTGGGGAAGAGAGGAGAGGGGGAGATAACGCTTCGTTAGTTATATCACCTCGCTGGGGGTTACACCCACACCCTGTAACAGCGCTATATCAGGGTCTGGGTGTGAGTAACGCCACGGTTACGTCTGACCTAACTAACGTAGCGTCACGTCCCCGCGTTATCCTTACCGGGCGTTAGTGGGTGTGCCACGTGATGATAACGCCTCATTGTGGGGTTACACCCACACCCTGACCTAACTAACGTAGCGTCACGTCCCCGCGTTATCCTTACCGGGCGTTAGTGGGTGTGCCATGTGATGATAACGCCTCACTGTGGGGTCACACCCACACTCTGACCTAACTAACGTAGCGTCACGTCCCCGCGGTATCCTTGCCGGGCGTTAGTGGGTGTGCCACGTGATGATAATGCCTCGTTTGCATACCATCTTCATGTCGTCATCACTAGCGCCCGTTATAATTAACATAACGCTCTTTACCGGAGAAAACGCGAACTAATGTCACGTGATTGTCCTTTGAAAATACACCGTCCGTACTAATATGCCATTAAGTTAGATTACAGCCCCGTTCGACGACCCAACAGAGTTTTGTGGTTTTGGGACGTAGACTTGACTGATAATTTATGCCGGATTGTGGCGCGGTATTCTACATGACCCGTTACAAAATGGCCGCCACGGTCCCAGTCGGTCCAAAGATTTGAATCCAGGTCGAGAAAATACCGAACCGGTAAGGAAACGGTGGAGAGACAAGTCCGGAAACCAACACCGAGATATGGCGGTGTGTTGCGGAAAGGAAGACCCCAGAGAGAAGAAGACGCGAGACAACATGAACACACCGTGGGGTCTTCCCCCCCCCCCCCGTGAAGACTATTACTATTGTCTTCATTCATCACCATAATAACCCCACCAGGGAGGTCCCGGAGAAGCTCTTGACGTTTCTGATGTGGTTGACGTGTAGAGGAGCAGAGACCACGAAGAGTGACGCACGGACAGGACGTCGGGGGGTGTCTAGACGCCCCGATATTGTGGGACTTTAATAATCCTGGTGAAACCAAAGTACAACAGGGTCCTCTCCTTGCCCGGGCAAGGGGACTCCGGGTCAGCAGAAGAGAGCACGCCCAGCCCGCACCTCGGAACTCTGAGGTCTTCCCGGTTGAGTGGAGAGCAAAGGGTTGGCAGTGGAACAAACACCGTGACAATTACTGAGTCACCGTATAATACTACGGAGGGCGGGGGAGTTAAGGGCTTACCTGGGGCTGACAAGTTAATCCAGAGACATCTGAGGATATTACCGTGCCGGCAGAAAAAGGTCTTAGCGCAATCAATCAAACGGTTGTTTGACAGGAGATAAAGATCTCCTGGCCGATTTCCCAACCAGCCTATCAAGCACACCCCATTCAGTCCCCCGCCTACGATATGTCCCCCCCCCCATTGTGTTTATCTCCAAGAGTTCGGAAATTCCTTCTCGGTGTTACCCTCGCCGCCTCTACTGGAAGCCTGTTCCGTGCATCCACTGCCCCGACAGTGAAGGAAGTCCTCACGTTACTCCTGAGACGCCCACCACCCCTCCTCCAGCAGCTCGGGCGTATGATGCCGTGTTGCTATGGAGAATACTGCAATGGGAATCCTATATGATATGTACAGCTCAACCCCGTTATAGCGCCATCCGCTACAGCGCGGATTCGCTTATAGCGCGATGCCCGCGTGGCTCCCAATTTATCTTATTTATATAATACTTTACAGCACGGTTATTGGCGTCTTAAATACTTTATTGTACAATGCATACAGCTGTACATTATTTCCAACGCGATCCGCTTACAGCGCGATGTGATTCTTTGGACCCCAAGCGCAGCGTTATAAGGGGGGTCGAGCTGTATTAGCAGAGATGTCATGAAGTGTGAGCTCTTTGGAACAGCTTCTCTCCCATGCCTTAGCCTGTAATGTTATCATGTTTCTGCATGTTGTAACTTCATACTAGGACGCTCTGAGTATATTTAATGAGACGAGGACAGAGGAGCAGCTTAAATTGCAAGTATGATGCATGCATATAACACACACACACACACATCTCACCTCTCTCCGCTCCATGCTGTTTCCTCCTCTCCTTGGCCCCACCCCCAGGCTCCTGACACCTCCTCCTGGTTGGCTGCATTACCCAGAAGCAGCAGCCAATCAGGACGGAGGAAGCTGACCAGCCCCCCTAGCAGCGGTCCAGAGAGGTAATACCGGGATACATACACATGTCCAGTGTTACCTCCCAGCTTTTGCAGGACAGTGTCCGAATACTGGACAGTCCGGGTTCTATACTGGACACCTGGTCACCCCAAAACATGTCTGACACAGCGCGGGTGTTTAATTATATAGGGGATTAAAATGCATTATTATCACGGTATGGCTATTATCAGAACTAATATTACACTGATCATTTTATATTTACTAGTTTTAAATAAGACAGAGACACATCATCCTATTTCAATTTCAATTCCATCAGCCCGGTCTGCGTCGTGACACGACGCGGGGAAAAATCATTTCGCGCAACGAACCCTGCGAACGCACATTTTGTGTCGGTTTGTGCTACACTTTGAAGCTGCGGACCGAGCAATATCCTACATGTGTGGTTTTTTAATAAATCTGTTCTGTACTATGAGAAAATACTTTAACAAAGACAACTCTGAATGACATTTTTAATGTGCTACAATGTAACAAGCATTTTTTGTTTCTATAGCAACCGTTTACAAAGTCACATCCCCTTCCTCTTCTGAAACAGGCCCCTTTTTGAGCCCTGCCCTCTTTCTAGCATTGCACCAATTGCATCTAGTGACTGCCTGGTCACATGATCTTCCTCACAGAACTTTGCATCTTTGGTCCTCTTCTGCTGCACTGACAGCCATTTAGTGAACCCCACCCGAGCCGAATCTTCGCCGATCGATCACAGGAGAACAGATCGATCAGCCACTGAGCTAATTACTGATCATTGTGTGGGCTGCATTGATGCACAGAGGGGGGGGGGGGGGACATTTAAAAAAGCTTCGCAGATGCCTGCCCCGGGGAGCTGACAATCTAGAAGGCGGGAGAGGGGGGGGGGGGGAGAGCGGAGACACAAGGGGGAGCAGTTTCTCCGCTGGGTAAGTGACGCCAGGACGCTGAGTACGCGGAGGGAGGAGAGCGTGGGGACGGGAGAGCGACTCAGGGAGTAAGGACGCTGGCAGTCGGAGAACAGGCTGCAGCAGCGCGGAGGGCGGAGCCTGCTCCAATTCCCGGTGTCGCCCAACCTCTCAAATAGATTGCAAGCTATGCGGGGTAGGCACGCTTTCCTGCAAAGATTGCTCGCATGCAGTCACTGTTATTACTTTGATTACTTTTATTACTATTATTAATACTGTGTGCGGGCTGTGTAATAAATAAGACGCAGCCTGTCCTGCCGAGGACCCAGCTCGGGGCGATAGGGCACCTTATCACCTTCCGAACACCCGCTGGGCGTCCCCTGGGACGTCCCCCTCCCCCCCCCCACGAACACGTCGCCAGCTGGACGAGCTCTTATCTGGTCTTTGCACACCGAGCGTGTTGGGGCCGGTTAACCCTTTCGGCGCTCGGCGGGGGGTTAAAAGGTACTCTGGATCAGGGGGGTTGCTCAACCCCTTCAACAGGTCAGGTTTTCAGGATATCCCGACTTCAGCGCAGGTGGATCAATCGGTCCCGGCTTCAGCGCAGGTGATTGAGCCTGCTTTTTTTTTCATGTTAATAGGAACTCTGCCGCCGGTTTGGAAGTGGCCCGGTAACCAACCTCACGCAGACGAGACCTCGAGAGGTGGGAAGAGCTGTCTCTGAGCAGGTTGGCTGGCTCTGCACTTCTGTAAAGCCCAGGCCCTGCTGGAAAAGCTGTGTGATACGGCAGGCAGATGCGTTATACGGGGGGGGGGGGGGGATACCACGTTACAATGGAAAAGAAGCAAAAAGTGACACAGTGAGCGCTCATTCGCATGTCATTACCCAGAATCCCTGGCGGCCGTGGAAGCACTGTATGCTAAGAGATAAGGGGGAAGGGCAGGGGTTGCAGACACTGTTTGAGACATGTGAATGTGCACACATCGTGGGGTTTTTATTTGCTGCAATTTGGGTAATACTCATGTGGGTGTATATATGCGGGGTGGGGGTGTATATATATGCGGGTTGTATATATTAGGGGTGTGTGGGTGTATATAAGTGGTGCAGGGTGTATATATGTGGGGTATAAATATTAGGGTGTATATATGCGTGTTGTATATATTGGGGGGGGTGCATGTATATGAGTGGTGGAAAGGTGGTTGTATATATTAGTGATGTGTAACTCCCCCTCCCCCGTCCCCTTCCCCCCTCCCTCAACGGGGTTACCGGTTTGCTACAAGGGGTTAATAGCACAATAACACAGGCCGGGCCCCACCCTGTGTTGCCACAGGGATGCTGACGTCACAGGGGAGTATATAGGAGAGGAGAAAGGTTCTGGGAGAGAGGTTCCTTGAGGACAAGAGGAGAGGAGCCTCGGGGAGCGTAGCTAGGGATTATGTTCATGAGTATATAGGAGAGGAGAAAGGTTCTGGGAGACAGGTTCCTTGAGGACAAGAGGAGAGGAGCCTCGGGGAGCATAGCTTGGGATTATGTTCATGAGTATATAGGAGAGGAGAAAGGTTCTGGGAGACAGGTTCCTTGAGGACAAGAGGAGAGGAGCCTCGGGGAGTGTAGCTAGGGATTATGTTCATGAGTAATAAAAGAAAGCCGGTCCCCGGTGTTTGCTATTGTTACAGGTAAGGACAGTCCCTTATAGTCGGGGCTGCCGACAGATTTCCTGGGGCCCAGGACGTGGCGTTTCGACCGGCGCGCTCCCCCCCCCCCACCCAAATGTCAGCGGCCTTGCGAATCCCTCCTCCTTCACACCCTCATCAGCCACCTCCTCTATTCTCCCCCCTTTCCCCGTGTATTTCTATCACTCTCCCCCCTCCCCACCTCCCTTATCACTTAATTACCCCCCTCTCATTCAATCCCGCACCCTCAATTCCCCCCCCTCCTCACACTCACTCCCCCCACTGGACACACACACTCTGCCCCCCCAATATCCATACAATTCCCCTCCAACAATACCCACACAATAATTACCCCCTTCCCACACGTAGACAAAATGCAACACACACACAAAATGCAACACACACAAAATACAACATACACACACATACACAAAGTACAATACATGCACAAAATTGAATGGTGGGAGGGTTTGAATGGTGGGAGGGTTTGAATGGTGGGAGGGTTTGAATGGTGGAAGGGTTTGAATGGCGGGAGGGTTTGAATGGTGGGAGGGTTTGAATGGTGGGAGGGTTTGAATGGTGGGAGGGTTTAAATGGTGGGAGGGTTTGAATGGTGGAAGGGTTTGAATGGTGGGAGGGTTTGAATGGTGGGAGGGTTTGAATGGTGGGAGGGTTTGAATGGTGGGAGGGTTTGAATGGGGGGAGGGTTTGAATGGGGGGAGGGTTTGAATGGTGGGAGGGTTTGAATGGTGGAAGGGTTTGAATGGTGGGAGGGTTTGAATGGTGGGAGGGTTTGAATGGTGGGAGGGTTTGAATGGTGGAAGGGTTTGAATGGTGGGAGGGTTTGAATGGTGGGAGGGTTTGAATGGTGGAAGGGTTTGAATGGTGGGAGGGTTTGAATGGTGGGAGGGTTTGAATGGTGGGAGGGTTTGAATGGTGGGAGGGTTTGAATGGTGGAAGGGTTTGAATGGTGGGAGGGTTTGAATGGTGGGAGGGTTTGAATGGTGGGAGGGTTTGAATGGTGGGAGGGTTTGAATGGTGGGAGGGTTTGAATGGTGGGAGGGTTTGAATGGTGGAAGGGTTTGAATGGTGGGAGGGTTTGAATGGTGGAAGGGTTTGAATGGTGGGAGGGTTTGAATGGTGGGAGGGTTTGAATGGTGGAAGGGTTTGAATGGTGGGAGGGTTTGAATGGTGGGAGGGTTTGAATGGTGGAAGGGTTTGAATGGTGGGAGGGTTTGAATGGTGGGAGGGTTTGAATGGTGGAAGGGTTTGAATGGTGGGAGGGTTTGAATGGTGGGAGGGTTTGAATGGTGGGAGGGTTTGAATGGTGAAAGGGTTTGAATGGTGGGAGGGTTTGAATGGTGGGAGGGTTTGAATGGTGGGAGGGTTTGAATGGTGGGAGGGTTTGAATGGTGAAAGGGTTTGAATGGTGGAAGGGTTTGAATGGTGGAAGGGTGTTGTTGATACCCAAACCCCAGTCCGTTCACCTATGGGAACAGGGTTTCCTAGCGGCGATAGGATTGTAAGCTCTTCAGAACAGGGAGTTGTTGTGCTTTTGAAAAATCGATAACACCCCCACCCCGCACTGTGTGTTAGATTGTAACCGCAGTGACACCAGGAGGTCTTCCTCAACATGAATGAAACCAAAGCATCGTACAGGATCTGAGGTTTCACAACAGTTAGGAAACACTGTGCCGGTCCACGTTGTCGTTATCTGGAGTCCGTGTCTCTGTTTCTCTCTTTAGTGAATTTGGGCAGGTGGCCAAAAATCAGATTGTAGGTTTTTTTTTTTACGAGGTTTGGACACAGGCCATAACAACCCCATTCACGGTGATATATACACTGCTGTTTATAAAGCCGCCTCCACACGTATACACTGCCTCTCACTTTATAAGGTCCCATGTAGGAGAGATGTTTCCATATCTACCTGGGATTGAGCTACCAACGTCATGGGGGGCCCGGTCTCCCTTCGTGCAACGAGGCTGCAGGATTATCAGGTTAGAAAGTTAACGGCCCCCTGCGGGCGGGAGGGGGAGTTGGAGTCAGATCCGATTACAGGTACGGGGGGGGGGGGGCCGGGGGCAGCTTCAAGGACTGTTTCGGAAACTGATATCACAGCCTTTCCTTGTTAACACCTGTCCTGCAGCAGGAGGCTCGCGTGGTATTTTTTAACCCTGTGGAGTGCCAGAAAGGGGCCACGGCATCCGCGTCCACGGGCTTTTCATCGGAGCGATCGCATGACGGCGCGGGCGGAAGGCGAGGGAGACCTCCATCTTCTGTTCAACCAGAGCGCGGCGCGCCATCTCCCCTACAAAACGAGCGGTAAGGCACACGACGTAGTCACTGCGTCACCGGGCCCCTGGAGTGTCGGACCTCCCCGACGCGGTCCCACAAATGGAAATACGCAGTCTCGCGCCAGACACCGCGGATACCGTTGACTGAGCAGTACTGATTTTTGCCCGATTATAACGTGACGTTTTTTTTTTTCAATAGAGTTGAAAATTCCATATTCGCTTTATAAATCGGGTCCCGCCCACTTTGCGAGCCAATCAGCAGTCGGATGTATGAGGTAGGAGGGTGAAACAGAGGAAGCGCCACCTTGGGGGCCTGAAGCGGCCATGTTGCTTGTGGCAGGAAGCTCAAGCCGAGAGACACAGAGAGAGAGACACAGAGAGAGTGACACAGAGAGAGAGACACAGAGAGCGAGATAGAAAGATAGACACAGAGACAGAGAGAGACAGACAGACACAGAGAAAGAGAGAGAGAGAGAGAGAGAGAGAGACACAGAGAGAGATAGAAAGATAGACACAGAGACAGAGAGAGACAGACAGAGAAAGAGAGAGAGAGAGAGACACAGAGAGAGATAGAAAGATAGACACAGAGACAGAGAGAGACAGACACAGAGAAAGAGAGAGAGAGACAGAGAGAGACAGAGAGAGATAGAAAGACACACATAGAGAGAGAGATAGAGAGACAGATAGAGATGGACACAGAGAGACAGAAAGAAAGAGACACAGAGAGAGATAGACATAGACACACACAGAGACAGTGAGACAGAGAGACAGAGATAGAGACACAGAGAGAGAGAGACAGAGAGAGAGAGAGAGAGAGAGAGAGAGAGAGAGAGAGAGAGAGAGAGAGAGAGAGATAGAAAGATAGACACAGAGACAGAGAGAGACAGAGAGAGACAGAGAGAGACAGAGAGAGATAGAAAGACACACATAGAGTGAGAGATAGAGAGACAGATAGAGATGGACACACAGAGAGAGACAGAAAGAAAGAGAGAGACACAGAGAGAGATAGACATAGACACACACACAGAGACAGAGACACAGAGAGAGAGAGAGAGAGAGAGAGAGAGAGACAGAGAGAGAGACAGAGAGAGACAGAGACAGAGAGAGACAGACAGAGATAGAGACACACAGAGAGAGAGAGAGAGAGAGAGACAGAGAGAAAGAGAGAAACTTATAATTTTTGGACTTTATTTTTTCTGAATTCCCAATTATTCCCTCATTTTCCATTTTTTTGTTTGTTTTTTTTAAACCAGTGGCGGATTTATTTATTTATTTTTATCCATGCATCTCGACTTAGAACTTCGCACTGCGTAGTAAATATGGCTCCTCCTATCTAACCTTAACACGATGACACCAAATGCAACTTTCTCCCTGATAAAAGTTCCCTCAGTCATCTCTCACAATCTCCGTCTTCCCCATATTGGTCAGGCTTGCCTGCCATATATATATCGGGATCTGGGCTTTGTAACATGCGTGTGTCTCCCTCTAGTGGATAACAGGGTGTACAGCAACTAGTTCCAAAGTAACGAGACACGTGGCGACCATGTTTACTAAGCGATGCTACGCGACAAGATGGCGTCCGGCCCTGGAAGACATCTTAAATCTCCTCCCACGCTGTTAAATGTTAACCTGAGACCCGATTCCCTGGGTGGCCCTTCTGGGCAAAACCAGTCCGGGACATCCCAAGAGCCTAGGGCGGCCAGGTGTCCAGTACAGAACCGGACTGTCCTGTATTTGGACACTCGGTCCAGTAAAAGATGAGAGGTAATACTGGACAGTGACCTGACCGGCTTGGGGGGCCCTGGGATTACCCCCAGGGCCGTTGCTAAGGGGGTTGGGTAATGCAGCTAATGAGGAGGAGGTGCCAGGAGTCTGGGGGTGAGGCCAAGGAGAGGAAGAAACAGCATGGAGAGGTGAGAGGTGTGTGTGTGTGTGTCTCCAGCGCATTCCACATTTCACCATTGTGTCCAGTATTTTTGGAGATGACACCTGGCCACCCTACAAGAGGCCCCGCCAAGCTAATCGCTCATGTGATGTCAGCAAGACGCGACATTGCGGCGTCCTGGGAAAAGCAGGACGCTGCCACTCTAGCTATGGCAAAAGCGCGGGATATGGCAACGTCTCCGTAATGGAAAAACTCACAGCCTTCCTCGGGCGGAAAATGCCACAAATACTCCCCAGACCTGGGGTCCGGTGGTTGTCTCGAGGAAGCTGGACAAGGAGGTAACGGAGAAATAGCTTTGCAAGGGCCTGCCCCCTATCAAATGATGGCGCGGTGAGTTCAATGACCGTCATTGTGTCCGGCCACGCTCACGCTCCGCCCCCCGTACGCTCACTGGCGCTAGGCGAGACAGATGAAATTGATTTTCCAGGCGCGCTGAAGGGTCACATGACCTTCAGCAACCAATCAGCGTCGGTCACTGCTCGGCCACGCCCCCAGCCACGCCCCCTGCTCGCGCTTGGGGGAAAAAAATATGCAGGACAGCCAAGCGCTCAGGTCTGCACCTTTAACTGACTTTTTATTTTTTTTAGGGCTTACGTTAAGTTTAACTTGGTCGGGCGAATTTGACGCACTTTCTCCATTTTTCTTGACACGCGGAAACACTCTTTTTTTAGCACATCCCATTAACATCAGTGCGGCCAGGCATCATATTTTGTCCAGCCCCCTCCCCCCAAAAATGTAGGACGGGCACAAGCGCAATTTAAAAGTGAGCTTTCCGTGCTCCAATTTGACGCCCCCCAAAAGCCGTTAGCGGCGCTTAGTACACAGGGGCTTTCGTGTCGCCCGTCCGAGCGCAAATAAAAGAGAAGTCGGGGCGGAAAAAAACCACAACGTCAGCCAATCCGAACCGCTTATATTAAGTTTATTTAATTAGTACAAGAAATATTGCAAACGAAAAGTGGATAATTAAATATGTATTTACAGCAGAATCACAATGTGGACCAGAATAGGCTGTTTTGGGCCCCAAACTCCTCCTGTGAAGCCCTAACCACGCTTAGGAAGATCCATTGTAGGGTACAAATTGTACTTCATTAACAGGATCCCCTCATAAAATCAGTAGGATACATTTCATGCACTGGGGTGTTAGCCAATTATTTGCACATCTATTAAAAAGGTGCAGTTCCCCGTGTATGTTTTTGTATATTTCTTCGCCTTACTGGACCATTAGCGATCTGGTTTCGGGTCACTTGTTTATTTTTTCCCTATTTTTCTATAAAAAAAAAAAAAAAAAGAGCCTTAAAACCTAAATGAATTTGGCTGTTACGCCTGCATTAAACTTCGAGAAGCTGTGTCTGTTATCAAAACCATATCTTTGATACGTTGCTGATGGCTGCGTGGAAAACCAGTGGCCGTGGAGACACTCTACTTCAGGCTTTGGGGCCTTTGTATTCAAATGATATAAAAACAGCGTTAAAAACCTCCCCCCACAAACATTTGGGGTTATATTCTTTAACGTTAAGAGATGGTGGGGAACTTTTGGGGAAAAGGGAAGGGGGACACGTCTTAAAAGTATAAAAGAATCATTGCAGATGGTATGACTGCGAGGTTGAAAGTCAGATGATCTGCTAAGTGAGATGAGAGCCTCAAGGTGATCAAGGCAGAAGCAAGGCCCAGCTTGGGGTGTTGGGGTGGTGTGAGAGTAGACGGGTTATTAGCTGCAGACATGCAGGAATCCATCAAACATCCCAAATGTTTCAACTCCGGGAACAATATGTGACATAGTCAGTGAGTCCTCACTGAGTCCATGAAAGGAGCCGCTAAGAACGGGGAGGAGAAAGGGTCGTGTTTAATCAGCCAGTTCTTCGCGAATGGCTTCATTTCCTCTCCCCGTCCATGTATCTGCGGCTTCCTTATTTTCGCTTGGCTGCCGGCACGGCGGAGCGAGATCTCTTTCCGCCCGCCTTGCGACGGCGAGCGACTTTGCTTGCCGATCCATTCTGGAGGTGGTCTGCAACACAAAATGGCGTTAAATACTCAAACAACATCCACAGATCTTCACTTACAGATACAGTATACGAAGTCTACAGACATGGAGTTGGAAGGCCCATGAAGACCACCCGTGACCACTCACTCTCTGCCCATTATTTCTAAGCCACTGCTACGTCATGGACATATTTGTTCCATGGATTTTGTGGATGTCCCTAGCACTGACCCAGACGGCTGATAACAAATCAGAGGCTATATTGAAAATATAAATATCTGCATTGATATCACTCCAATGCTACGTCTAATGCAGAAAATTATTAACCTACATGCTATATGTTGTTCTTCTCATAAGTAAAGGTCACTAGTCAATCCCCACCCCTCTTTAATTAGTAGGTCCTGATACAGCTGCAACTGCAGGTTGTAAACTGCTTGCCTTGGCTACTGCACTTAAACCCATCCCACGCTGCGAGATTCCCGCAGCCAGACTAATAGTCCATCGGATTAACAAAGCGGGGGTCCCTGCATTTGAATGGGACTCACTCTGTGTGAATCCTACCAAGCTGCAAGTCCCATTCAAACGCAGGGACACCTGCAGTGTTAATCTGATGGGCCATTACAGCCTGCTGTGGACCATGTCACAAGTTACTGCGAGATGGTCACAGATTTTACCAGCAGAGAGGTAAAGAGAACATGTGCAGGCAATGTAGGGCCTGCAGTAAAGGGTTAACCTTGACAAGGTCGCTGGCTTATAATGCTTTTATAATGCTTTGGGCCAACGCATTGACTAATGACCCTCACTTCTGAGAAGAATAACAGCATCTGGTGACTTAATAATGAGTCGTGTTGGATGTATCATTGGGACTTCTGTGTCATTTGTTGAATACATTAGGTCACTACCCAGTAGCACTCCTATTGATACATATATATATAGTGTAGTGCATTTGGGATTGGAGCTTGCGGGATTGTGTGTCTGTAAGTAAATTGATTGGCACACCATCACAAAGTCAAAGTAGCCGAGTCGGAGGTTGAACACACAAGCTGGCGCGCTGAAGGACGGCGACTCTAACCAACCCTACGAGAGGAGGACGGGAGCATGGCCGGGCTGATGGATGAGCCTCGTACATAGAACACCAGCCAGGAAAACGACGGGTGACCGGCGGCTGTACGGTTCTGTATCTGCCGCCATGGACTTCAGCTGGCCAAAGTATGAGCCAACACGGGCAGAAATATCAAACGAGCCAAGATACAACGGCTATCGATGGGGAGAGATAATACTCCCCGAAAACGCGCTTTTTCAAGGAAGCCTATCTGGCCAACCTGTAAAATCCAACTCCCCCCGCCCAACTCCGACACCATTGTGACTGGACCAATCTCCACTCTATGTAACATCCCGCTCCCTCAAACCGTAATGGGATCAGCTGTGTGGCTAGACCATATTCCACACTATGTAACACCCCTTAACATGCCCACCCTCAAACCTTTCATCTGATCAGCTGTCAGGCAGCACCATACTCCCTCCTGATATATACTCCGCCCCACAACGAGCATCCACATTACCTTCTTGTTTCAACATTGAGAGTGTAAGCTCTCTGGACCAGAGCCTTAAGTTACACTGGCGACACACTTTATTCGAGCTTGGCTAGTGCCACGAATTCGGGTATACCCGGGTGTATTGAGGTTTGTGACTGTTTTCTGCCCGAGTACATTGAGTTATTTTCCAAGCAGGGATTGAAGCATTTTATTCCCGCTGGCTGCAATACTGCACAGTATATATATATAAACTGCATTACAATTCATGAATTTATGCCATCTGGTAGACACGCGAAGCATTGCAGCCTATTAAATCCTAATCATTATCATTTAACAGATCAGCCGCCCATCAGCCAGGCATGAACCCAGGCTGGGAAGGCAAATGCAACGGGGCTTGTCAGAGGTTAGGAGTGGCGCATTCCAGGTATCTGCCAGGTACATACCGGGTATTTGCTCGAATAAAGTGTGTCGGTGCAGTACCTCTCTTGCATCCGTCTGTCCCTTGTTTGTCTGCCATTCTGTTTGTGTAATCTGCATAACTCTGTAACGTCCCCATGGTACCGCGCCACGAAGCATGTTGGCGCTCCACACAGGAAAATTATCCTACTTACCATCGGTCCCGTTAAGTTGCTGGCCTTTGCGTTTCCCCAGGACGGTGGAGGATCCGTCGCCAATGACCGGAGAGGGCTGGGCGGGAGTCACCGGGTTCCTGCCGGATACATCCTTTCTTGGGTCTGGATTTGCGGGGCGGGGGCGCGTCTCTGTGTGCGGCCAAAGGCAAACCCAAGGTTATTCCAAGGTCATGTCAGAAGGAGCGGACAACTCCTTCTTCTTCTTCTTACCCATTATGCTAACATTGGGACCTAGGCTGCGCGTCCGTGACGTCACCCGCGTGAAGCGGGTGCGTATTTTGGACATGGTACCTGCGCCGTCGGGGGGGGGGGGGTGTCTAGGGGGCGTGTCTGTGACATCACAGAGCTGGTTCGCCCTCGCGACCTGCCCGTCACGCCGAGAAATCCATTTCAACCGATTCCTCGCGCGCCGCGCACCCCCTCCTGCATGGCGCGGTCTAGGGGCGCGACCAATGCCTTAAAGCAAAGAGATCGCGCCAGGATCGGACGCCCTCCGCGCGTTTTTTTCGGCAGCATGGACTCAGCCTAAAGATGGGTGAACGTGTCCAAATTCAATTGGATTTTTTTTTCTTTTTTCTTCTGCTACTTGCCCCCCCTCCCCAAAAATGGTCATATTGTGTTATGCAATTTAAAAAATGTCCGATTCTTTCATCTCAGTTTTTCAACACTAACACTTTTCTAATTTGAATGTTTATCGGAGCCTGTGGGTGGGGCAAAGAAGAGGAGGAAACAGCATGGAGTGGAGAGAAGTGAGAGGTGTGTGTGTGTGTGTGTGTCTGTGTGTGTGTGTGTGTGTGTGTGTGTGTGTGTGTGTGTGTGTGTGTGTGTGTGTGTGTGTGTGTGTGTGTGTGTGTGTGTGTGTGTGTGTGTGTGTGTGTGTGTGTGTGTGTGTGTGTGTGTGTCGCACCTTTCACCATTGTGTCCAGTATTTTGGGAGAAGCCGCCTGGCCCCCCAAGCAGCAATGCAGGGATTCGGCAACATGTATCTAACCTAAGGGTGCGCAAAATGGGGGATGCACCCACCGGGGGGGTGAGATTCGATGCGGGGGACGCGGGGTTTACAGAGGCCCCGCGCGCTTCCCGAAGGCATTTAATTGGCGGGGGATCTGCAAGGCCCCTGTAAACTTCTCCTTACCTTGGTTCAGACATGCCTGGTGATGCGTCGCCGTGACAACGTGACGTCAAATGACGCTGCAGGGTCATGTGACGTTGCGTTGCTGTGGCGACAGGGCGTTAGAGCCAAGGTAAGCGGAAAGAAGAAGGGGGGGGGGGGCGCGAGGAGAGGTGGACAGCTGGCAGGGGGGCGCAGGGAAAAAAGATTGCGCTCCCCTGATCTAACCTATACAATCCTACGTGCGGGATATTTAAAGATGGCGCATCAGAGCGGCCGGGCGTGACGGATATCGTGGTGAAATGCGCCATGGCAGCGGGGTGGAACACCCACTGCGTTGATCCTAGAGAAGACAGCCGCCAGTCTGGGTTAGTTGCGCAGAGCGACGCTGCGTCTCCCTGCGCCGATCTCACAGGCGTCCGGCCTGCTTTTATTTTATTTCTATCACATAGGATTAAAGGCGGGGGGGCTCTGGCATTACTTTCAGGGGCGGGGGACCCCCTGCTTCCCCCCGAGGTACACGTGTCATGTGACCAGGACATTTAAACTTGCAGGGAGATACTGGCCCCCTATACTGGGGGGGCGGGAGGGGGGCTGTACCTCGGGGTCCCTGCACCTGAAAGTAATGCAGTTCAGCTCCGGAGACACCCGGCTTCAATCCTTTGAAATGGAAATACAAGTAGCTACATTACCTTCGTGGCTAACCGCTAAGGTAATAAAGGGGTTAAACAGAAGTACCCAGTTTGTTGGGGATGGGTGAAGGTTGTAGTTGCCCAAGGGTGGGTGGTTAGGCCTCCCAGGAAGGGTTGCAAGAGGGGCTAATTACAGTTACTAACGGAAGCATATGGTACCTGGTCGTTTGGGCTTCCCTCCCTTTAAGGTGATGTCACATCACCCCCCAAAAAAGGTGTGTATATATGTATATATATATATATATATATATATATATATATATATATATAAACTTGAGCTGGTATAGGGTCAATCAGAACGGTTATGTCGTCTCTGTATAAAGAAAAAGCACTTACTGTAGAAGTTAACCAAGGCCCCCTCGGCTCCCGTGTTCTGGGCCTGCGCTGGTGTCTCGTTTATCGCTCCTGGTGTCACCGCGTTCCCGGTTATCTGAGTTGGGGTTGTCTTTTTACTTGAGAAAGAAATAAGAAGGTCAGCGAGAGAGATAACCCTTCCATACTGACCCACCCCATATAATACATCTTTAAAGGATCAGTTCCTCTCCTTTTTAAACAGGGGGTTGGAAACCAGGGGGTCTTTAGAGAAGAACCGCCTTTATTTCAACTAAGCCCCCCATGGTTTTCAGATACTGTCGATAAGTGTCGTCAATGACTTCCTGGATGTTTCAATGCCCCCGCGTCACGTAGGCCAATTGAAAGCCGCGATGGCTGGGGTTGGGGTTCCTACTGGTCCCCGCTCCCCCCACGTAACGTGGAAGGTTTAAGCGCCATTTTGTTAACCCACTAGGGCTGGTGGTGCCACCTTCCCCCCGGTAAGTATTTCGGCAACCCATCGTGGTCAAAAATAAAGGAGAATTATGAATCTCTGATGATGGGGTGGTCTACTGCTTGAAAATGAGCCGTGGGTTACAGTTTCCAATGCTTGGGCTTCAATCTAAGGACAAAACAACAGCCAAGTGCCGTAGGGTGACCCACCCAAGGTCACCAGCCACCAGTCACAAGCCACAAGGAGAGAAGCCACCAGGATTTAAAGCTGGTTCACCTACATCTTTTGCCCTCTAATCCCGACACCTTGACCTTGAAATAACTTCAAATGGCACCCCCTTCCCCCCCCCCCCCCCCCCCCCCCCCCCCATTTGTTCGAAAAATGTTCATCGAATGGACTTACTTTTTGGGTTTCCTCACTTTTTTTAACTTGGCCTCTGCTTCTGCTATTTTCTGCTGTTTCTTTAAAATAAGGAACGAGACCTTATTAAGGGCAGCCAGGGCCACCTGAATTACCAACCGCAGTTCAGACTTCAACCAAACATGTCCATTAAACCAAAAGGGTGTCATTAGTTAGTACTCATTGTAAGTAAGAGTATCGTTAATTAATCACTATGGAATGACCCTTAGTACCGAGTGACCCATTTTAGTACTCCCGTAGTATACCCAATGCAGTTAATGTACTCATTGTTACCAGTGTAACTCCATTCAGTTACTCCTCATGGAATGACCCATTGTAAGTGTATCACTAGTTACTCCTCATGAAATGACCCAATGTAAGTGTATCACTAGTTACTCCTCATGGAATGACCCAATGTAAGTGTATCATTAGTAACTCCTCATGGAATGACCCAATGTAAGTGTATCACTAGTTACTCCTCATGGAATGACCCAATGTAAGTGTATCATTAGTTACTCCTCATGGAATGATCTAATGTAAGTGCATCACTAGTTACTCCTCATGGAATGACCCAATGTAAGTGTATCACTAGTTACTCCTCATGGAATGACCCAATGGAAGTGTATCACTAGTAACTCCTCACGGAATGACCCAATGTAAGTGTATCACTAGTAACTCCTCACGGAATGACCCAATGTAAGTGTATCATTAGTTACTCCTCATGGAATGACCCAATGTAAGTGTATCACTAGTTACTCCTCATGGAATGACCCAATGTAAGTGTATCATTAGTTACTCCTCATGGAATGACCCAATGTAAGTGTATCATTAGTTACTCCTCATGGAATGACCCAATGTAAGTGTATCACTAGTAACTCCTCATGGAATGACCCAATGTAAGTGTATCACTAGTAACTCCTCATGGAATGACCCAATGTAAGTGTATCACTAGTTACTCCTCATGGAATGACCCAATGTAAGTGTATCATTAGTAACTCCTCATGGAATGACCCAATGTAAGTGTATCATTAGTAACTCCTCATGGAATGACCCATTGTAAGTGTATCACTAGTTACTCCTCATGGAATGACCCAATGTAAGTGTATCACTAGTTACTCCTCATGGAATAACTCAATGTAAGTGTATCACTAGTTACTCCTCATGGAATGACCCAATGTAAGTGTATCACTAGTTACTCCTCATGGAATGACCCAATGTAAGTGTATCACTAGTTACTCCTCATGGACTGACCCAATGTAAGTGTATCACTAGTAACTCCTCATGGAATGACCCAATGTAAGTGTATCACTAGTTACTCCTCATGGAATGACCCAATGTAAGTGTATCACTAGTTACTCCTCATGGAATGACCCAATGTAAGTGTATCACTAGTTACTCCTCATGGAATGACCCAATGTAAGTGTATCACTAGTTACTCCTCATGGAATAACCCAATGTAAGTGTATCACTAGTTACTCCTCATGGAATGACCCATTGTAAGTGTATCACTAGTTACTCCTCATGGAATGACCCATTGTAAGTGTATCACTAGTTACTCCTCATGGAATGACCCATTGTAAGTGTATCACTAGTTACTCCTCATGGAATAACCCAATGTAAGTGTATCACTAGTTACTCCTCATGGAATGACCCATTGTAAGTGTATCACTAGTTACTCCTCATGGAATGACCCAATGTAAGTGTATCACTAGTTACTCCTCATGGAATAACCCAATGTAAGTGTATCACTAGTTACTCCTCATGGAATGACCCAATGTAAGTGTATCATTAGTAACTCCTCATGGAATGACCCAATGTAAGTGTATCATTAGTAACTCCTCATGGAATGACCCAATGTAAGTGTATCACTAGTTACTCCTCATGGAATGACCCAATGTAAGTGTATCACTAGTTACTCCTCATGGAATGACCCAATGTAAGTGTATCACTAATTACTCCTCACGGAATGACCCAATGTAAGTGTATCACTAGTTACTCTTCACGGAATGACCCAATGTAAGTGTATCACTAGTTACTCCTCACGGAATGACCCAATGTAAGTGTATCACTAGTTACTCCTCATGGAATGACCCAATGTAAGTGTATCATTAGTAACTCCTCATGGAATGACCCAATGTAAGTGTATCACTAGTTACTCCTCACGGAATGACCGAATGTAAGTGTATCACTAGTTACTCTTCACGGAATGACTCAATGTAAGTGTATCACTAGTTACTCCTCATGGAATGACCCAATGTAAGTGTATCACTAGTTACTCCTCATGGAATGACCCAATGTAAGTGTATCATTAGTAGCTCCTCATGGAATGACCCAATGTAAGTGTATCACTAGTTACTCCTCATGGAATGACCCAATGTAAGTGTATCACTAGTTACTCCTCATGGAATGACCCATTGTAAGTGTATCACTAGTTACTCCTCATGGAATGACCCAATGTAAGTGTATCACTAGTTACTCCTCATGGAATAACCCAATGTAAGTGTATCACTAGTTACTCCTCATGGAATGACCCAATGTAAGTGTATCACTAGTTACTCTTCATGGAATGACCCATTGTAAGTGTATCACTAGTTACTCCTCATGGAATGACCCATTGTAAGTGTATCACTAGTTACTCCTCATGGAATGACCCAATGTAAGTTTATCACTAGTTACTCCTCATGGAATGACCCAATGTAAGTGTATCACTAGTTACTCCTCATGGAATGACCCAATGTAAGTGTCTCACTAGTTACTCCTCATGGAATGACCCAATGTAAGTGTATCACTAGTTACTCCTCATGGAATGACCCAATGTAAGTGT
Organism: Ascaphus truei; assembly: GCF_040206685.1. Classification (NCBI taxonomy): domain Eukaryota; kingdom Metazoa; phylum Chordata; class Amphibia; order Anura; family Ascaphidae; genus Ascaphus; species Ascaphus truei. Next base: position 1,573,171 of record NC_134505.1, read on the forward strand.
ATCACTAGTTACTCCTCATGGAATGACCCATTGTAAGTGTATCACTAGTTACTCCTCATGAAATGACCCAATGTAAGTGTATCACTAGTTACTCCTCATGAAATGACCCAATGTAAGTGTATCACTAGTTACTCCTCATGGAATGACCCAATGTAAGTGTCTCACTAGTTACTCCTCATGGAATGACCCAATGTAAGTGTATCACTAGTTACTCCTCATGGAATAACCCATTGTAAGTGTATCACTAGTAACTCCTCATGGAATGACCCAATGTAAGTGTATCACTTGTTACTCCTCATGGAATGACCCAATGTAAGTGTATCACTTGTTACTCCTCATGGAATGACCCAATGTAAGTGTCTCACTAGTTACTCCTCATGGAATGACCCAATGTAAGTGTATCACTAGTTACTCCTCATGGAATGACCCATTGTAAGTGTGTCACTAGTTACTCCTCATGGAATGACCCAATGTAAGTGTATCACTAGTTACTCCTCATGGAATGACCCAATGTAAGTGTATCACTAGTTACTCCTCATGGAATGACCCAATGACAAGTCCACTAACAGCGTTTTTGGCCAGTAACTTACGGGTGTCGTTTACACAAATGTCGGCTTCAAGCATTTCCTACCTGTTGCAGATATCTGTCGGTGGTCTTCCACAGGTAATAATATCCGATTATGCTGGTCATCGGCTTCCATGGTAACTAGAGAACAGAAAACTGTATTAAGTACAGCAATAAATACACTTTTAGGTAATGTTTCTGCGCGTTTGCTAAGGCGCCGCGCAAAGTCCCGTATCTACATGTACATAAGCAAATTCAAATGAACCGGTTCTTAAAAAAAATAAACTGATAGAGTATGGGATCGTGGACGTTTTCTTTACTTAACTCACTTAGGGGGAGATATGCTAACCGTCGTAATGCGATCCTGCGTTAACTGCCGGTACCTAGATCACAGTGCGTTAACCTGTAACAGAGATAAGCCAATCTGCCCCTTAGGACTGGGACATAGAAGAGCAGGCCGTGCTGAGCGGTGCTGAGCAGCGCTGAGCAGATGCACTTACCCCCTGCATCTGTGATCAGCGCGGCTTTCGCAGCCGCTTCCGCACGCTTCCGGTCACGTGACCGAAAACAGCCAATGGGAGTGAGGGACTAGCCCCGCCTCCCGCCACGCCTCCGTCACGCTTCCGCTCCGCCTTCGCCCCGCCCCCAAAGCGCGCTCACTGCCTCGCCTGCCAGGACGCAAAAAAAGCTCCTGCTTGAGCAGGCGAGGCAGAGCAGGAGCGCGGATCAGCGCGGCCCGAGGCACCATGCCCGAGGCCTAAAGATTGTAAACTCTTTGGGGCAGGGGTTCCTTTATAATTGAGACACCATCGTACACTAGGTGAGACGCTTACAGGGAGAAGGAGAGGCTCAGTAAGTAAACACACTGACTGGCACTGAGTGTGAAGCAGGGGAACCTGGTTCAATTCCCGGTTGGCTCCTTGTCACCTTGGGTAAGTCACTTTATCTCCCTGTGCCTCAGGCAACAAAAACATAGATTGTAAGCTCCACGGGGCAGGGACCTGCGCTTGCAAAAATGTCTCTGTAAAGTGCTGTGTAAAACTAGCAGCGCGATACAAGAACAAACAATGATTATTATTATTATTACTAAGCAAAGTGTCTCTCATGCAGAACAACCACCTTCAGGGTTTCCATGCGTTCACTGGCCCGTCTACACACCACTGCGCTAGAAAAGTCGTATTACTTACAAAGTCCCGTTGGATATCTGCAAAATCCTTGCCGCATCTATCCAGGGCTTCCTCAAAGAGTTGGGCCTCGGACGCAGTCCACGTCTCCAACTCATCCTGGCAGAGCACGGGGGGGCCTTCTTCAGGGACCAGCGCTGCAATGGCTTTGGGAATGTCGTAGGCGCTCTTGTGCAACACTTCCATTGCATCGAACTGGGAATAGCAAGAATCAAAGAAAAAAGCGGGGGGGGGGGGGAAACATCGTCAATCAATCGTGCTCGCTTGATATTCAAAGGTTTTAAAGTTTGGAATACACAGGGGGAAAACATCGTCAATCAACCGTGCTCGCTTGATATTCAAAGGTTTTAAAGTTTGGAATACACAGGGGGAAAAACATCGTCAATCAACCGTGCTCGCTTGATATTCAAAGGTGTTAAAGCTTGGAATACACAGATGTCAAAGCACTCTCGGTGGATTCCACCACAGCGGTTGTGTTACCGCTAAGGATTTCATTATTAGAGCATGTTGTGTAAAAGGTAACAAAAATAAAAGAGGTCAAAATACTTTGGCACATCCAATCTATATGACATGTTCTTATCCACTGGTATTTTCTGGAGGTGACATTAAACACCTGGATTTCAGTCTCTCGTGTCCGGCACTAATAGTTCTCTAGAATTGGGGAACTCAACAGGTCTTCAGCACACAATAAATAAAAAAAACCCCCACTCAACAGCCGGTAACGTGTTAATCACGGCCTCCACGGAAAAGCTGTCAGGAAGGCTTGCACGTTACCGATATATTCACCCGGCCCGCCCCACGCCTATCTTTTATTACCCTTACACGCAGAGATCAGTGGAAGGTGTTGTCCTCGGAACGTCTTACCATCGTGATGTCTCTGCAGGCCGCGGCGGCGCTCATGTGGGCGCTGGGCTGTCTGGCTGAGCTGCGGCACTGTAACCCGCGGGCAAATGTACCTATAGTCCTGGGAGAGGATTAGAGACATGTACCTTGTGCGCAAGATGAAAGGGTCAGTCTCTCCTAGGGGCAAAGTGTACTAATGGCAGTGACATGGTTAAGGGGTCAGTCTCTCCTAGGGGCAAAGTGTACTAATGGCAGTGACATGGTTAAGGGGTCAGTCTCTCCTAGGGGCAAAGTGTACTAATGGCAGTGACATGGTTAAGGGATCAGTGTCTCCTAGGGGCAAAGTGTACTAATGGCAGTGACATGGTTAAGGAGTCAGTCTCTCCTAGGGGCAAAGTGTACTAATGGCAGTGACATAGTTAAGGGGTCAGTCCCTCCTAGGGGCAAAGTGTACTAATGGCAGTGACATGGTTAAGGGGTCAGTCCCTCCTAGGAGCAAAGTGTACTAATGGCAGTGACATGTTAAGGAGTCAGTCTCTCCTAGGGGCAAAGTGTACTAATGGCAGTGACATGGTTAAGGGGTCAGTCTCTCCTAGGGGCAAAGTGTACTAATGGCAGTGACATGGTTAAGGGGTCAGTCTCTCCTAGGGGCAAAGTGTACTAATGGCAGTGACATGGTTAAGGGGTCAGTCCCTCCTAGGGGCAAAGTGTACTAATGGCAGTGACATGGTTAAGGAGTCAGTCTCTCCTAGGGGCAAAGTGTACTAATGGCAGTGACATGGTTAAGGAGTCAGTCTCTCCTAGGGGCAAAGTGTACTAATGGCAGTGACATGGTTAAGGGGTCAGTCCCTCCTAGGAGCAAAGTGTACTAATGGCAGTGACATGGTTAAGGAGTCAGTCTCTCTTAGGGGCAAAGTGTACTAATGGCAGTGACATGGTTAAGGGGTCAGTCCCTCCTAGGAGCAAAGTGTACTAATGGCAGTGACATGTTTAAGGGGTCAGTCCCTCCTAGGAGCAAAGTGTACTAATGGCAGTGACATGGTTAAGGAGTCAGTCTCTCTTAGGGGCAAAGTGTACTAATGGCAGTGACATGGTTAAGGGGTCAGTCCCTCCTAGGAGCAAAGTGTACTAATGGCAGTGACATGGTTAAGGGGTCAGTCTCTACTAGGGGCAATGTGTACTAATGGCAGTGACATGGTTAAGGGGTCAGTCCCTCCTAGGAGCAAAGTGTACTAATGGCAGTGACATGGTTAAGGGGTCAGTCTCTCCTAGGGGCAAAGTGTACTAATGGCAGTGACATGGTTAAGGGGTCAGTCCCTCCTAGGGGCAAAGTGTAATAATGACAGTGACATGGTTAAGGGGTCAGTCCCTCCTAGGGGCAAAGTGTAATAATGACAGTGACATGGTTAAGGAATCAGTCCCTCCTAGGGGCAAAGTGTACTAATGGCAGTGACATGGTAAAGGAGTCAGTCCCTCCTAGGGGCAAAGTGTACTAATGGCAGTGACGTGGTTAAGGAGTCAGTCTCTCCTAGAGCAAAGTGTACTAATGGCAGTGACATGGTTAAGGGGTCAGTCTCTCCTAGGGACAAAGTGTAATAATGGCAGTGACATGGTTAAGGGGTCAGTCCCTCCTAGGGGCAAAGTGTAATAATGACAGTGACATGGTTAAGGGGTCAGTCTCTCCTAGGGGCAAAGTGTACTAATGGCAGTGACATGGTTAATTGGTCAGTTCCTCCTAGGGGCAAAGTGTACTAATGGCAGTGACATGGTTAAGGGGTCAGTCCCTCTTAGGGGCAAAGTGTACTAATGGCAGTGACATGGTTAAGGAATCAGTCCCTCCTAGGGGCAAAGTGTACTAATGGCAGTGACATGGTTAAGGAATCAGTCTCTCCTAGGGGCAAAGTGTACTAATGGCAGTGACATGGTAAAGGAGTAAGTCCCTCCTAGGGGCAAAGTGTACTAATGGCAGTGACGTGGTTAAGGAGTCAGTCTCTCCTAGAGCAAAGTGTTCTAATGGCAGTGACATGGTTAAGGGGTCAGTCTCTCCTAGGGACTAAGTGTAATAATGGCAGTGACATGGTTAAGGGGTCAGTCCCTCCTAGGGGCAAAGTGTAATAATGGCAGTGACATGGTTAAGGGGCCAGTCTCTCCTAGGGGCAAAGTGTAATAATGGTAGTGACATGGTTAAGGGGTCAGTCCCTCCTAGGGGCAAAGTGTACTAATGGCAGTGACATGGTTAAGGGGTCAGTCTCTCCTAGGGGCAAAGTGTAATAATGGCAGTGACATGGTTAAGGGGTCAGTCTCTCCTAGGGGCAAAGTGTACTAATGGCAGTGACATGGTTAATGGGTCAGTCCCTCCTAGGGGCAAAGTGTAATAATGGCAGTGACATGGTTAAGGGGTCAGTCTCTCCTAGGGGCAAAGTGTACTAATAGCAGTGACATGGTTAATGGGTCAGTCCCTCCTAGGGGCAAAGTGTACAAATGGCAGTGACATGGTTAAGGGGTCAGTCCCTCCTAGGGGCAAAGTGTACTAATGGCAGTGACATGGTTAAGGGGTCAGTCCCTCCTATGGACAAAGTGTACTAATGGCAGTGACATGGTTAAGGGGTCAGTCCCTCCTAGGGGCAAAGTGTACTAATGGCAGTGACATGGTTAAGGGGTCAGTCTCTCCTAGGGGCAAAGTGTAATAATGGCAGTGACATGGTTAAGGGGTCAGTCTCTCCTAGGGGCAAAGTGTACTAATGGCAGTGACATGGTTAATGGGTCAGTCCCTCCTAGGGGCAAAGTGTACTAATGGCAGTGACATGGTTAAGGGGTCAGTCTCTCCTAGGGGCAAAGTGTACTAATGGCAGTGACATGGTTAAGGGGTCAGTCCCTCCTAGGGGCAAAGTGTGCTAATGGCAGTGACATGGTTAAGGGGTCAGTCTCTCCTAGGGGCAAAGTGTACTAATGGCAGTGACATGGTTAAGGGGTCAGTCTCTCCTAGGGGCAAAGTGTACTATGGCAGTGACATGGTTAAGGGGTCAGTCTCTCCTAGGGACAAAGTGTAATAATGGCAGTGACATGGTTAAGGGGTCAGTCTCTCCTAGGGGCAAAGTGTACTAATGGCAGTGACATGGTTAAGGGGTCAGTCCCTCCTAGGGGCAAAGTGTACTAATGGCAGTGACATGGTTAAGGGGTCAGTCCCTCCTAGGGGCAAAGTGTACTAATGGCAGTGACATGTTTAAGGGGTCAGTCCCTCGTGGGACCAAAGTGACTGTTGTGTGTGTGTGTGTGTGTGTGTGTGTGTGTGTGTGTGTGTGTGTGTGTGTGTGTGTATGTGTGTGTGTGTGTGTGTGTGTGTGTGTGTGTGTGTGTGTGTGTGTGTGTGTGTGTGTGTGTGTGTGTGTGTGTGTGTGTGTGTGTGTCTGTTTTCTAGAGGTGCCTGAGAAACCGAGCATTACAGACAAGACTGTCCCAAGAGAGAAACGCTTGAGTTAAACTCATGTCTGCTTTTTTCTTGTCTTACCGTGCTGCTTCCAAATACTGGTCTATCTGCTCATCAGTCAGGGGGTTGTTCACATCCCAAACTTTGGTTTCAAGGTTGTCCTGGTCTCTGTCCCAGTCCTCACCTGCGGTGACCAAAAGCGGAGACCCCTTTGAGCTGCAGGTTCTCGGGAGCTGAACCCCCATTAATTACAGCTCCGGGGACCCCCTGCTTCCGGAGATACAGACCTCGGCGTAGGGGGGAGCCGGTAGCCACTCCGCCCTGGCTAGCAGGGGGTTCTCATAATGGCGGCGTTTCAAAGCTCCCACGCCCTGCGGGCCAATAAGAAGCCTTGACATCATCAGGTCCCCTCTTCCTATTGGCCGGCGTGATGCGGGAAGTTGAAACTTTGGTTCTCGAGATACCCCAATTGGTCAGCGTTTGAGGATATCCCTGCTTCAGCACAGGTGGCTCAATCAGTGGCTGAGATCTCATGAGATATATTGGCTGGGATATCCTTAAAACCGGATCTGTTGGGGGGGGAGGGGTGGATTTTGAGGACCAGAGTTGAGCAACCTGTGATATAGGTTACCCAACATGTATTATTTTGACAGTATGGGCTATTACAAATAACATTTCACTAATCATTTATATTTACTAGCCCTCGGGCAGTGTTGCCCAACTCACAGTCCTCAGGGAACCCCCAACAGGTCAGGAATTAAGGATATCCCCGCTCCAGCACAGGTGGCTCAGTCAAAATGACTGAGCCACTGATTGACCCAGCTGTGCTGGAGCAGGGGTATATCCTTAAGACCGGACCTGCTGGGGGTTTCCCCGAGGACTGGAGTTGGGAAACACTGCCCTAGAGATACATTAAAAAAAACAAAATACACAATGATGTTTTCCTTTAAATCACATCAAGTCGGGTGTTCAACCAAACTTCAATCATCAAACTAGGCATCATACGTAGAAGTCCCACAACGACCTTCAAGCCTTTGACCTTCATACGTAAGACGCGCTTTTTTTTAGTAGTAGATTTTTTTTTACGCCGCCCCCCCCCCCCCAAAAAAAAAACACAAATAAGATCGGGATCCGTAGACGACATGGACTGAAAAGGATAAAGAGTATATCCATTATTAGCTTAATTTTTGTTCTTAAGAAGAAGAGGAATGTTTATTTCTATTGGTACCCAACGGGGATGTCGCTTACCTCTTGTGCACAGGTCGGGTATTTCAGCCTGATATTCTTTGCCAATTCGAATCTTTCCCACGTCCGCCATCGTGGGGTCTTCTACGGCGGACGGCAAACGGATGAATAACGGAAAAAAAACAAAGAGGCAACCCTACGGGAAAAGAGGTGATTTGATTAATCGGCGGCTTTGCCTCTCACGGCAGCGGTTTGACATGAGAAACACAGGTATCCTACAGAGCTTACAATCAAAGTGATCGGAGTATAAATTGAAGGGCGTTGTAGCTTGCGTATTACCCTCGTTCGATGTCACAGCGCCGTTCTCCGTCGTGCCGAGCACCGTCTCTTTCCTGCCACCTGAAGAAGGCAGACCGTCCCCGGAAAAAAACGCTACAGCCCACACGCACCAAAAAGGCGAGACGTTTTAGCTAGGGCGGACGGATTTTCCAACGCAGAAAGCGGGACGCGTTAAAAAAAATGTACAGCTCAACCCCCTTATAATGCTGTGCTTGGGGTCCAAAGAATCACACCGCGCAATAAGCGGATGGCGATAGAAATAATGCACCATTGTATGCGTTGTACAATAAAGTATTTAAGACGCCAATAACCGTGTTGTAAAGTATTCATACGTACGAAAATTGGGAGCCACGCGTGCACCGCGATATAAGCGGATCCGCGCTGTAACGGATCGCGCTATAACGGGGTCGAGCTGTGTTTATTAAACAAATGACATCACTCAAGTAAATATTAGAATGGCATTAGTCTAGCGGCGTCCCGCGTTCTGGTTTATTTTAATTTACAAACAGAACATTATCTAAGTTATGGCGGCTAAAAAAAAAAGGTGACAACAACCGTCCACCGTACAGTGTACAGCAAATAAAAGCAGTAATACCACGTGTGGTCCATTTGCGTGTCTCAGAGAGGTCTGGAACCCTGTCTTTCCCCCCCGTTATCGCTTAGCAAACAGGGCTTTTCGCTGCAGCCGGGGCTTCTGGGTAATGACAGGCAAATGAGCACAGTGGCTTCTCACCCATGTTAACACGGATAACAGAACACGCCCTTTGATATGATCGATTACCTACAATAAAAAACGCACGGTGACGATTTGTACGGGTTTGAAGAGTTTTAAGGGAATCCAAGCCGGGGGGGGGGGGGGGGCGTGAAATCACATGGCCAAGTGGTGTCATTTGATGCCGCGATAGGGTAAGTGGGGGGGGGGGGCGAGCACCGGGGGAGAGGGGGCAGGAGGGGGCAGCAACAAAAGTTTGCGCACTCCTTGTCTATACATTGAAAATAAATGAAAAAGGGGAAGATTTGGAAAGAAATAGAAATATATTGTCACAGGCGTTCTTGGTCGTATGCCGTTTCTTGATCATGCAGCCAGCGAAATTAGATTTGTTTACATTAGAAAAGAGGCGTCTAAGAGGGGATATAATAACTATATGCAAATATATTCGGGGGCAGTACAAGGAGCTTTCAAAATAATTATTCACCCCAAGGGCAGTACAAAGGACTCGGGGGCCACCCCTTAAGGTTGGAGGAAAGGAGATTTCACCAGCAACAAAGGAAAGGGTTCTTTACAGTAAGGGCAGTTACAGTGCGGGGTTCATTACCCATGGAGACTGTGATGGCAGATACAATAAATGTGTTCAAAAAAGGTTAGACATCTTTTTTAGAAAGGAAAGGTATACAGGGATATACCAAATAAGTAAACACGGGAAGGACGCTGATCCAGGGAGTAATCTGATTACTGGGGTCAAGAAGGAATTTATTTTCCCCGTATGAGATATCATTGGATGATACGTCACTGGGGGCTGTGTGTTTGCTTCCTCTGGGATCAATATACTGTAAGTACGGATATAGGATAAAGTATCTGTCGTTTAAATTTAGCATAGGGTGCACTTGATGGACATGTCTTTTTCAACCTCATCTACTATGTAACTATGTAACTATATTCTCATCCTACTATGGAACTATGTCCTTCTCCTACTATGTAACTACATAACTATATCCTCCTCTTACTATGTAACTATATCCTCCTCCTCCTATGTAACTATGTCCTCCTCCTACTATGTAACTATATCCTTCTTCTACTATGTAACTATATAACTATATCCTCATCCTACTATGTAACTATATCCTCCTCCCCTTCCTACAGTATGTAACTATATCCTCTACATACTATGCAACTATGTCCTCCTCCTCCTACTATGTAACTATGAATTTCCATCAGCGTGCCCAGGACACATGCAGATGAACTAAGCCTCAGTTAATCCCCCTTTTTATCATCCCGGGATGGTATTACGTTTTTATTATCCCAGGATGTTATTATTTTTATCTATAACTGAACCCCATGGACAAACATCTTTGTTTTTTTTCAAACAGCAACACGCATTTCGCACACATTCCATGCTGCATGCTGATCAGTCTGAATAATATCTCCGCCTCAACTGCGTAGGGTTGGTCTTCCCATATAACGGGTCTTTTTCACCTTTTCCTCCTCAAAAACCCTTTGTCTCCATATTGGTGTTTTTTTGTTTTGTTTTAGTAACGTCCATTCAAATATCCGAGTGATTAAATCTCTTTGGTGTTTGGGAATTCAGTTTGGGTAAAAATATTTCCCATTTCTGTGATCGCTTATCCATGTCAGTGATCCGATTATATACACTATAATTTATACCAAAAGTTATATTGCCCCCCCAAATATAATATATATATATATACTGGCTGCTACTGCCTTGTGTGGGATATTCATTATGTGCTGAACAGGCGTTTGCGCAGGCAAATACCCCCTCCCCCCTCTCCTTACCTTTAAGGAACATGACCTGCCAACATAGATATTGTGGGGTACAGGCTGAAAATACCATAAGATATATATATCTTATCTACACAGGTTGGGCATACATTTAGTTGACCCCGTTCCCTCCAGTCGGAGACTCAGAGAGGCTGAAGATCCAGCCAAACGTATACTTCGGGATCTTTGGATGTGGTTAAACAGGATCACAGTTATAGTGTCAACGGGATATCTAAATGTTCCTGTGCCAATGGGAAGTGCACCTTTAAACCCTTTGAGTTAGTGTGCCACGGCCCCTTGTCCTTGGGCCATGACGTAGCCACGGGACCGCCGGAGTACCAGACCCCCCCACGATATAGTGACTACGGCTTGGGGAACGCCAAGGTTTAAAATGTGTGGGTATATTACACTTGGGAGCGAGAGAGACGCCATTCAGACAAGTCAACAGCTATGCCATCTCCGGCGTCGAAGGTGGTTACATACCTCCTCTGGTTGGAATATTGTCCCAGTGGCTATGGGTGGATGGTGAAAATAAGGCCGCTCTTACACTGGACGGTGAAAAATCCTCGTCCTTCAAGCGTCAACTGCTATTCGCTATATAGCGGATACACAACGCTACACGGCACCAGCTGTTTGAACCAGTAGGCGCTCGATGGGAAAGAGGAGAATCTTCCGAAGGTTCTAATAAACAGCTTGGGTTTCCATAGAGAGATCTGACCTCGTCATGGTCAGAACCTTTCATGTTAAAGGGACAGTCCCATCTAGGGGCAAATTGTACTAATAGCAGTGACATGGTTAAGGGATCAGTCTCTCCTAGGGGCAAAGTGTACTAATGGCAGTGACATGGTTAAGGGGTCAGTCCCTCCTAGGGGCAAAGTGTACTAATTACAGTGACATGGTTAAGGGGTCAGTCTCTCCTAGGGGCAAAGTGTACTAATGGCAGTGACATGGTTAAGGGATCAGTCTCTCCTAGGGACAACGTGTACTAATGACAGTGACATGGTTTAGGGGTTAGTCCCTCCTAGGGGCAAAGTGTACAAATGGCAGTGACATGGTTAAGGGTTCAGTCCCTCCTAAGGGCAAAGTGTACTAATGGCAGTGACATGGTTAAGGGGTCAGTCCCTCCTAGGAGCAAAGTGTACTAATGGCAGTGACATGGTTAAGGGATCAGTCTCTCCTAGGGACAACGTGTACTAATGACAGTGACATGGTTTAGGGGTTAGTCCCTCCTAGGGGCAAAGTGTACAAATGGCAGTGACATGGTTAAGGGTTCAGTCCCTCCTAAGGGCAAAGTGTACTAATGGCAGTGACATGGTTAAGGGGTCAGTCCCTCCTAGGAGCAAAGTGTACTAATGGCAGTGACATGGTTAAGGGGTCAGTCTCTCCTAGGGGCAAAGTGCACTAATGGCAGTGACATGGTTAAGGGGTCAGTCCCTCCTAGGGGCAAAGTGCACTAATGGCAGTGACATGGTTAAGGGATCAGTACTTACTAGGGGCAAAGTGTACTAATGGCAGTGACATGGTTAAGGGGGCAGTCCCTCCTAGGGGCAAAGTGTACTAATGGCAGTGACATGGTTACGGGGTCAGTCTCTCCTAGGGGCAAAGTGTACTAATGGCAGTGACATGGTTAAGGGGTCAGTACTTACTAGGGGCAAAGTGTACTAATGGCAGTGACATGGTTAAGGGGGCAGTCCCTCCTAGGGGCAAAGTGTACTAATGGCAGTGACATGGTTACGGGGTCAGTCTCTCCTAGGGGCAAAGTGTACTAATGGCAGTGACATGGTTAAGGGGTCAGTCCCTCCTAGGGGCAAAGTGTACTAATGGCAGTGACATGGTTATGGGGTCAGTCCCTCCTAGGGGCAAAGTGTACTAATGGCAGTGAAATGGTTAAGGGGTCAGTCCCTCCTAGGGGCAAAGTGTACTAATGGCAGTGACATGGTTAAGGGGTCAGTCCCTCCTAGGGGCAAAGTGTACTAATGGCAGTGACATGGTTAAGGGGTCAGTCCCTCCTAGGGGCAAAGTGTACTAATGGCAGTGACATGGTTAAGGGGTCAGTCCCTCCTAGGGGCAAAGTGTACTAATGGCAGTGACATGGTTAAGGGGTCAGTCCCTCCTAGGGGCAAAGTGTACTAATGGCAGTGACATGGTTAAGGGGTCAGTCCTTCCTAGGGGCAAAGTGTACTAATGGCAGTGACATGGTTACGGGGTCAGTCTCTCCTAGGGGCAAAGTGTACTAATAGCAGTGACATGGTTAAGGGGTCAGTCCCTCCTGGGGGCAAAGTGTACTAATGGCAGTGACATGGTTAAGGGGTCAGTCTCTCCTAGGGGCAAAGTGTACTAATGGCAGTGACATGGTTAAGGGGTCAGTCTCTCCTAGGGGCAAAGTGTACTAATGGCAGTGACATGGTTACGGGGTCAGTCTCGTCTAGGGGCAAAGTATACTAATGGCAGTGACATGGTTAAGGGGTCAGTTCCTCCTAGGGGCAAAGTGTACTAATGGCAGTGACATGGTTAAGAGGTCAGTCTCTCATAGGGGCAAAGTATACTAATGGCAGTGACATGGTTAAGGGGTCAGTCCCTCCTAGGGGCAAAGTGTACTAATGGCAGTGACATGGTTAAGGGGCAGTCCCTCCTAGGGGCAAAGTGTACTAATGGCAGTGACATGGTTAAGGGGTCAGTCCCTCCTAGGGGCAAAGTGTACTAATGGCAGTGACATGGTTAAGTGGTCAGTCCCTCCTAGGGGCAAAGTGTACTAATGGCAGTGACATGGTTAAGGGGTCAGTCCCTCCTAGGGGCAAAGTGTACTAATGGCAGTGACATGGTTAAGGGGTCAGTCCCTCCTAGGGGCAAAGTGTACTAATGGCAGTGACATGGTTAAGGGTCAGTCCCTCCTAGGGGCAAAGTTTACTAATGGCAGTGACATGGTTAAGGGGTCAGTTCCTCCTAGGGGCAAAGTGTACTAATGGCAGTGACATGGTTAAGGTATCATTCTCTCCTAGGGACAACGTGTACTAATGACAGTGACATGGTTAAGGGGTCAGTCCCTCCTAGGAGCAAAGTGTACTAATGGCAGTGACATGGTTAAGGGGTCAGTCTCTCCTAGGGGCAAAGTGTACTAATGGCAGTGACATGATTAAGCGGTCAGTCTCTCCTAGGGGCAAAGTGCACTAATGGCAGTGACATGGTTAAGGGGTCAGTCCCTCCTAGGGGCAAAGTGCACTAATGGCAGTGACATGGTTAAGGGATCAGTACTTACTAGGGGCAAAGTGTACTAATGGCAGTGACATGGTTAAGGGGGCAGTCCCTCCTAGGGGCAAAGTGTACTAATGGCAGTGACATGGTTACGGGGTCAGTCTCTCCTAGGGGCAAAGTGTACTAATGGCAGTGACATGGTTAAGGGGTCAGTCCCTCCTAGGGGCAAAGTGTACTAATGGCAGTGACATGGTTATGGGGTCAGTCCCTCCTAGGGGCAAAGTGTACTAATGGCAGTGACATGGTTAAGGGGTCAGTCCCTCCTAGGGGCAAAGTGTACTAATGGCAGTGACATGGTTACGGGGTCAGTCTCTCCTAGGGGCAAAGTGTACTAATGGCAGTGACATGGTTAAGGGGTCAGTACTTACTAGGGGCAAAGTGTACTAATGGCAGTGACATGGTTAAGGGGGCAGTCCCTCCTAGGGGCAAAGTGTACTAATGGCAGTGACATGGTTAAGGGGTCAGTCCCTCCTAGGGGCAAAGTGCACTAATGGCAGTGACATGGTTAAGGGATCAGTACTTACTAGGGGCAAAGTGTACTAATGGCAGTGACATGGTTAAGGGGGCAGTCCCTCCTAGGGGCAAAGTGTACTAATGGCAGTGACATGGTTACGGGGTCAGTCTCTCCTAGGGGCAAAGTGTACTAATGGCAGTGACATGGTTAAGGGGTCAGTCCCTCCTAGGGGCAAAGTGCACTAATGGCAGTGACATGGTTAAGGGATCAGTACTTACTAGGGGCAAAGTGTACTAATGGCAGTGACATGGTTAAGGGGGCAGTCCCTCCTAGGGGCAAAGTGTACTAATGGCAGTGACATGGTTACGGGGTCAGTCTCTCCTAGGGGCAAAGTGTACTAATGGCAGTGACATGGTTAAGGGGTCAGTACTTACTAGGGGCAAAGTGTACTAATGGCAGTGACATGGTTAAGGGGGCAGTCCCTCCTAGGGGCAAAGTGTACTAATGGCAGTGACATGGTTACGGGGTCAGTCTCTCCTAGGGGCAAAGTGTACTAATGGCAGTGACATGGTTAAGGGGTCAGTCCCTCCTAGGGGCAAAGTGTACTAATGGCAGTGACATGGTTATGGGGTCAGTCCCTCCTAGGGGCAAAGTGTACTAATGGCAGTGAAATGGTTAAGGGGTCAGTCCCTCCTAGGGGCAAAGTGTACTAATGGCAGTGACATGGTTAAGGGGTCAGTCCCTCCTAGGGGCAAAGTGTACTAATGGCAGTGACATGGTTAAGGGGTCAGTCCCTCCTAGGGGCAAAGTGTACTAATGGCAGTGACATGGTTAAGGGGTCAGTCCCTCCTAGGGGCAAAGTGTACTAATGGCAGTGACATGGTTAAGGGGTCAGTCCCTCCTAGGGGCAAAGTGTACTAATGGCAGTGACATGGTTAAGGGGTCAGTCCCTCCTAGGGGCAAAGTGTAATAATGGCAGTGACATCGTTAAGGGGTCAGTCCCTCCTAGGGGCTAAGTGTACTAATGGCAGTGACATGGTTAAGGGGTCAGTCTCTCCTAGGGGCAAAGTGTACTAATGGCAGTGACATGGTTAAGGGGTCAGTCTCTCCTAGGGGCAAAGTGTACTAATGGCAGTGACATGGTTACGGGGTCAGTCCCGTCTAGGGGCAAAGTATACTAATGGCAGTGACATGGTTAAGGGGTCAGTTCCTCCTAGGGGCAAAGTGTACTAATGGCAGTGACATGGTTAAGAGGTCAGTCTCTCCTAGGGGCAAAGTGTACTAATGGCAGTGACATGGTTAAGGGGTCAGTCCCTCCTAGGGGCAAAGTGTACTAATGGCAGTGACATGGTTAAGGGGTCAGTCCCTCCTAGGGGCAAAGTGTACTAATGGCAGTGACATGGTTAAGGGGTCAGTCCCTCCTAGGGGCAAAGTGTACTAATGGCAGTGACATGGTTAAGGGGTCAGTCCCTCCTAGGGGCAAAGTGTACTAATGGCAGTGACATGGTTAAGGGGTCAGTCCTTCCTAGGGGCAAAGTGTACTAATGGCAGTGACATGGTTACGGGGTCAGTCTCTCCTAGGGGCAAAGTGTACTAATAGCAGTGACATGGTTAAGGGGTCAGTCCCTCCTGGGGGCAAAGTGTACTAATGGCAGTGACATGGTTAAGGGGTCAGTCTCTCCTAGGGGCAAAGTGTACTAATGGCAGTGACATGGTTAAGGGGTCAGTCTCTCCTAGGGGCAAAGTGTACTAATGGCAGTGACATGGTTACGGGGTCAGTCTCGTCTAGGGGCAAAGTATACTAATGGCAGTGACATGGTTAAGGGGTCAGTTCCTCCTAGGGGCAAAGTGTACTAATGGCAGTGACATGGTTAAGAGGTCAGTCTCTCATAGGGGCAAAGTATACTAATGGCAGTGACATGGTTAAGGGGTCAGTCCCTCCTAGGGGCAAAGTGTACTAATGGCAGTGACATGGTTAAGGGGCAGTCCCTCCTAGGGGCAAAGTGTACTAATGGCAGTGACATGGTTAAGGGGTCAGTCCCTCCTAGGGGCAAAGTGTACTAATGGCAGTGACATGGTTAAGGGGTCAGTCCCTCCTAGGGGCAAAGTGTACTAATGGCAGTGACATGGTTAAGGGGTCAGTCCCTCCTAGGGGCAAAGTGTACTAATGGCAGTGACATGGTTAAGGGGTCAGTCCCTCCTAGGGGCAAAGTGTACTAATGGCAGTGACATGGTTAAGGGTCAGTCCCTCCTAGGGGCAAAGTTTACTAATGGCAGTGACATGGTTAAGGGGTCAGTTCCTCCTAGGGGCAAAGTGTACTAATGGCAGTGACATGGTTAAGGGGTCAGTCCCTCCTAGGGGCAAAGTGTACTAATGGCAGTGACATGATTAAGCGGTCAGTCTCTCCTAGGGGCAAAGTGCACTAATGGCAGTGACATGGTTAAGGGGTCAGTCCCTCCTAGGGGCAAAGTGCACTAATGGCAGTGACATGATTAAGCGGTCAGTCTCTCCTAGGGGCAAAGTGCACTAATGGCAGTGACATGGTTAAGGGGTCAGTCCCTCCTAGGGGCAAAGTGCACTAATGGCAGTGACATGGTTAAGGGATCAGTACTTACTAGGGGCAAAGTGTACTAATGGCAGTGACATGGTTAAGGGGGCAGTCCCTCCTAGGGGCAAAGTGTACTAATGGCAGTGACATGGTTACGGGGTCAGTCTCTCCTAGGGGCAAAGTGTACTAATGGCAGTGACATGGTTAAGGGGTCAGTCCCTCCTAGGGGCAAAGTGTACTAATGGCAGTGACATGGTTATGGGGTCAGTCCCTCCTAGGGGCAAAGTGTACTAATGGCAGTGAAATGGTTAAGGGGTCAGTCCCTCCTATGGGCAAAGTGTACTAATGGCAGTGATATGGTTAAGGGGTCAGTCCCTCCTAGGGGCAAAGTGTACTAATGGCAGTGACATGGTTAAGGGGTCAGTCCCTCCTAGGGGCAAAGTGTACTAATGGCAGTGACATGGTTAAGGGGTCAGTCCCTCCTAGGGGCAAAGTGTACTAATGGCAGTGACATGGTTAAGGGGTCAGTCCCTCCTAGGGGCAAAGTGTACTAATGGCAGTGACATGGTTAAGGGGTCAGTCCCTCCTAGGGGCAAAGTGTACTAATGGCAGTGACATGGTTAAGGGGTCAGTCCCTCCTAGGGGCAAAGTGTAATAATGGCAGTGACATCGTTAAGGGGTCAGTCCCTCCTAGGGGCTAAGTGTACTAATGGCAGTGACATGGTTAAGGGTTCAGTCTCTCCTAGGGGCAAAGTGTACTAATGGCAGTGACATGGTTAAGGGGTCAGTCTCTCCTAGGGGCAAAGTGTACTAATGGCAGTGACATGGTTACGGGGTCAGTCCCGTCTAGGGGCAAAGTATACTAATGGCAGTGACATGGTTAAGGGGTCAGTTCCTCCTAGGGGCAAAGTGTACTAATGGCAGTGACATGGTTAAGAGGTCAGTCTCTCCTAGGGGCAAAGTGTACTAATGGCAGTGACATGGTTAAGGGGTCAGTCCCTCCTAGGGGCAAAGTGTACTAATGGCAGTGACATGGTTAAGGGGTCAGTCCCTCCTAGGGGCAAAGTGTACTAATGGCAGTGACATGGTTAAGGGGTCAGTCCCTCCTAGGGGCAAAGTGTACTAATGGCAATGACATGGTTAAGGGGTCAGTCCCTCCTAGGGGCAAAGTGTACTAATGGCAGTGACATGGTTAAGGGGTCAGTCCCTCCTAGGGGCAAAGTGTACTAATGGCAGTGACATGGTTACGGGGTCAGTCTCTCCTAGGGGCAAAGTGTACTAATGGCAGTGACATGGTTAAGGGGTCAGTCCCTCCTGGGGGCAAAGTGTACTAATGGCAGTGACATGGTTAAGGGGTCAGTCTCTCCTAGGGGCAAAGTGTACTAATGGCAGTGACATGGTTACGGGGTCAGTCTCGTCTAGGGGCAAAGTATACTAATGGCAGTGACATGGTTAAGGGGTCAGTTCCTCCTAGGGGCAAAGTGTACTAATGGCAGTGACATGGTTAAGAGGTCAGTCTCTCATAGGGGCAAAGTATACTAATGGCAGTGACATGGTTAAGGGGTCAGTCCCTCCTAGGGGCAAAGTGTACTAATGGCAGTGACATGGTTAAGGGGCAGTCCCTCCTAGGGGCAAAGTGTACTAATGGCAGTGACATGGTTAAGGGGTCAGTCCCTCCTAGGGGCAAAGTGTACTAATGGCAGTGACATGGTTAAGGGGTCAGTCCCTCCTAGGGGCAAAGTGTACTAATGGCAGTGACATGGTTAAGGGGTCAGTCCCTCCTAGGGGCAAAGTGTACTAATGGCAGTGACATGGTTAAGGGGTCAGTCCCTCCTAGGGGCAAAGTGTACTAATGGCAGTGACATGGTTACGGGGTCAGTCTCTCCTTGGGGCAAAGTGTACTAATGGCAGTGACATGGTTAAGGGGTCAGTCCCTCCTGGGGGCAAAGTGTACTAATGGCAGTGACATGGTTAAGGGGTCAGTCCCTCCTAGGGGCAAAGTGTACTAATGGCAGTGACATGGTTAAGGGGTCAGTCTCTCATAGGGGCAAAGTATACTAATGGCAGTGACATGGGTAAGGGGTCAGTCCCTCCTAGGGGCAAAGTTTACTAATGGCAGTGACATGGTTAAGGGGTCAGTTCCTCCTAGGGGCAAAGTGTACTAATGGCAGTGACATGGTTAAGGTATCATTCTCTCCTAGGGACAACGTGTACTAATGACAGTGACATGGTTAAGGGGTCAGTCCCTCCTAGGAGCAAAGTGTACTAATGGCAGTGACATGGTTAAGGGGTCAGTCTCTCCTAGGGGCAAAGTGTACTAATGGCAGTGACATGATTAAGCGGTCAGTCTCTCCTAGGGGCAAAGTGCACTAATGGCAGTGACATGGTTAAGGGGTCAGTCCCTCCTAGGGGCAAAGTGCACTAATGGCAGTGACATGGTTAAGGGATCAGTACTTACTAGGGGCAAAGTGTACTAATGGCAGTGACATGGTTAAGGGGGCAGTCCCTCCTAGGGGCAAAGTGTACTAATGGCAGTGACATGGTTACGGGGTCAGTCTCTCCTAGGGGCAAAGTGTACTAATGGCAGTGACATGGTTAAGGGGTCAGTCCCTCCTAGGGGCAAAGTGTACTAATGGCAGTGACATGGTTATGGGGTCAGTCCCTCCTAGGGGCAAAGTGTACTAATGGCAGTGAAATGGTTAAGGGGTCAGTCCCTCCTATGGGCAAAGTGTACTAATGGCAGTGATATGGTTAAGGGGTCAGTCCCTCCTAGGGGCAAAGTGTACTAATGGCAGTGACATGGTTAAGGGGTCAGTCCCTCCTAGGGGCAAAGTGTACTAATGGCAGTGACATGGTTAAGGGGTCAGTCCCTCCTAGGGGCAAAGTGTACTAATGGCAGTGACATGGTTAAGGGGTCAGTCCCTCCTAGGGGCAAAGTGTACTAATGGCAGTGACATGGTTAAGGGGTCAGTCCCTCCTAGGGGCAAAGTGTACTAATGGCAGTGACATGGTTAAGGGGTCAGTCCCTCCTAGGGGCAAAGTGTAATAATGGCAGTGACATCGTTAAGGGGTCAGTCCCTCCTAGGGGCTACGTGTACTAATGGCAGTGACATGGTTAAGGGTTCAGTCTCTCCTAGGGGCAAAGTGTACTAATGGCAGTGACATGGTTAAGGGGTCAGTCTCTCCTAGGGGCAAAGTGTACTAATGGCAGTGACATGGTTACGGGGTCAGTCCCGTCTAGGGGCAAAGTATACTAATGGCAGTGACATGGTTAAGGGGTCAGTTCCTCCTAGGGGCAAAGTGTACTAATGGCAGTGACATGGTTAAGAGGTCAGTCTCTCCTAGGGGCAAAGTGTACTAATGGCAGTGACATGGTTAAGGGGTCAGTCCCTCCTAGGGGCAAAGTGTACTAATGGCAGTGACATGGTTAAGGGGTCAGTCCCTCCTAGGGGCAAAGTGTACTAATGGCAGTGACATGGTTAAGGGGTCAGTCCCTCCTAGGGGCAAAGTGTACTAATGGCAATGACATGGTTAAGGGGTCAGTCCCTCCTAGGGGCAAAGTGTACTAATGGCAGTGACATGGTTAAGGGGTCAGTCCCTCCTAGGGGCAAAGTGTACTAATGGCAGTGACATGGTTACGGGGTCAGTCTCTCCTAGGGGCAAAGTGTACTAATGGCAGTGACATGGTTAAGGGGTCAGTCCCTCCTGGGGGCAAAGTGTACTAATGGCAGTGACATGGTTAAGGGGTCAGTCTCTCCTAGGGGCAAAGTGTACTAATGGCAGTGACATGGTTAAGGGGTCAGTCTCTCCTAGGGGCAAAGTGTACTAATGGCAGTGACATGGTTACGGGGTCAGTCTCGTCTAGGGGCAAAGTATACTATAATGGGTCAGTTCCTCCTAGGGGCAAAGTGTACTAATGGCAGTGACATGGTTAAGAGGTCAGTCTCTCATAGGGGCAAAGTATACTAATGGCAGTGACATGGTTAAGGGGTCAGTCCCTCCTAGGGGCAAAGTGTACTAATGGCAGTGACATGGTTAAGAGGTCAGTCTCTCATAGGGGCAAAGTGTACTAATGGCAGTGACATGGTTACGGGGTCAGTCTCTCCTAGGGGCAAAGTGTACTAATGGCAGTGACATGGTTAAGGGGCAGTCCCTCCTAGGGGCAAAGTGTACTAATGGCAGTGACATGGTTAAGGGGTCAGTCCCTCCTAGGGGCAAAGTGTACTAATGGCAGTGACATGGTTAAGGGGTCAGTCCCTCCTAGGGGCAAAGTGTACTAATGGCAGTGACATGGTTAAGGGGTCAGTCCCTCCTAGGGGCAAAGTGTACTAATGGCAGTGACATGGTTAAGGGGTCAGTCCCTCCTAGGGGCAAAGTGTACTAATGGCAGTGACATGGTTACGGGGTCAGTCTCTCCTAGGGGCAAAGTGTACTAATGGCAGTGACATGGTTAAGGGGTCAGTCCCTCCTGGGGGCAAAGTGTACTAATGGCAGTGACATGGTTAAGGGGTCAGTCCCTCCTAGGGGCAAAGTGTACTAATGGCAGTGACATGGTTAAGGGGTCAGTCCCTCCTATGGGCAAAGTGTACTAATGGCAGTGATATGGTTAAGGGGTCAGTCCCTCCTAGGGGCAAAGTGTACTAATGGCAGTGACATGGTTAAGGGGTCAGTCCCTCCTAGGGGCAAAGTGTACTAATGGCAGTGACATGGTTAAGGGGTCAGTCCCTCCTAGGGGCAAAGTGTACTAATGGCAGTGACATGGTTAAGGGGTCAGTCCCTCCTAGGGGCAAAGTGTAATAATGGCAGTGACATCGTTAAGGGGTCAGTCCTTCCTAGGGGCTAAGTGTACTAATGGCAGTGACATGGTTAAGGGGTCAGTCTCTCCTAGGGGCAAAGTGTACTAATGGCAGTGACATGGTTAAGGGGTCAGTTCCTCCTAGGGGCAAAGTGTACTAATGGCAGTGACATGGTTAAGAGGTCAGTCTCTCATAGGGGCAAAGTGTACTAATGGCAGTGACATGGTTAAGGGGTCAGTCCCTCCTAGGGGTAAAGTGTGCTAATGGCAGTGACATGGTTAAGGGGCCAGTCTCTCCTAGGGGCAAAGTGTACTAATGGCAGTGACATGGTTAAGGGGTCAGTCTCTCCTAGGGGCAAAGTGTACTAATGGCAGTGACATGGTTAAGGGGTCAGTCTCTCCTAGGGGCAAAGTGTACTAATGGCAGTGACAGGGTTAAGGGGTCAGTCCCTCCTAGGGGCAAGTGTACTAATGGCAGTGACATGGTTAAGGGGTCAGTCTCTCCTAGGGGCAAAGTGTACTGATGGCAGTGACATGGTTAATGGTTTCATCATAGTGATTTATTTCCTTTTTTTTTTACCCAAATCCAACACCTACAAAGTATTTTTCATGTGCTAATGTGACGCACGTCTCGGCGTTAGGTTTTCGATAGAGCGATCCGACCTGGGTCCTTATTCAGCTCCTCTCACTTTCACAATCAGACGCAAGGCGGGGACGTATTTATATCCGTTTGGGAGTTTATTCTGAAAGCGGTGGAAAGGGGGGGGGGTAGGGAAGAGGGGGAGGAGAGCAGTCGCGGCAAACACAGGCGCCCCACCACACACGCACACGCACACACAGAATGCGGAGTAAAAATATAGTCGCGTCATCTTCAAGTATGTAAACCCCAGCGGTTCGCCGCCAGCCCGGCCGTGACAAGCGGGATGCCTGGACGGGGGGGGTCGTCTTCTCTCTCCCGGGCTATATCCCAAAAAAAAAAAAAGTAGTGTTTCTACGTTCCGTCCCCCCCGCCGTCGGCCAGCGCCGGGAGAGCGGTCGTTAAAAGAACTTGACGCCCTTGCCGTCGTTCAGCGTGATGACCTCGGCGCGGTTGTCCAGCTGCAGGGTTTCCAGCGACCGCATCAACATGGTCTCGTCCAGGCCGTGGAATTCTGGGGGGGGAGCGGGGGAGGAGAACGGGACAAGACGGGGGTCGTTAGGGGTGTGCGGTGCGAGCGGGGCGCGGCGTACGCAGGTCAATAGGGCCGGACAAAGGCTGGGAGACCAAGAGGTATATAGAAACCGAACCAGATACACAGAGGTCCAGCGCGGACTTCACTCTCGTATACAAAAAAAAGGTGCATTCGGGGGGGGTATAAAAGTCCCTTGGGTCTAGTAAAATAGGACTCTCCCCTCCCCCAACCTCGCTTCCCCCCCAATCTCTCTTCCCCCCCTTCCCCCCCAACCTCTCTTCCCCCCTATCCCCCCAACCTCTCTTCCCCCCCTATCCCCCCAACCTCTCTTCCCCCCCTATCCCAACCACTCTTCCCCCCTATCCCAATCACTCTTCCACCCCCTCCCCACAACCTCTCTTCTCCCCTCCCGACAACCTCTCTTCCCCCCTCTCCCCCAACCTCTCTTCCGCCCTCCCTCAACCTCTCCCCCCCCATCCCCCCAACCTCTCTTCCCCCCCTATCCCCCCAACCTCTCTTCCCCCCCTATCCCAACCTCTCTTCCCCCCCTATCCCAACCACTCTTCACCCCTATCCCAACCACTCTTCCACCCCCTCTCCCCCACCTCTCTTCCCCCCTCCCCCTCACAACCTCTCTTCCCCCCAATCCCCACAACCTCTCTTCCCCCCCCCAACCTCTTCCCCTCATCCTTCCTCCAACTTCTCTTGCCCCCTCCTTACTCTCGCCCCCCTCCATTAACCTCTTGCCCCCTCCCCCAACCCTTCTCGCTCCCATCTCCAGTCTACCTCCCTTCCCTCACCTCTCCCCCCCCCCCCTCCCTCTACTGATTTGAGTCCCAGCTTTGGCACAGGTGCTCAGCGCGACTGCAGGGGAGACAAGGCTGACATCTGCACTATGATTGGACGGCTGCGTCACGCGACGCGGTCGCCGCAAACCTGAAAACAAAAATGTGCAAATCTCTTCAACCGTCTCCCGCAATGCGGCAGGACGCGGCGCGACCGTCGCCGTAGGTACAAACACTTTGCGGGGATGTACACTCTTTGTTTTGGCGCCGGCGACGCCGCGGGCGGTTTTTGGTACAATCGCGGCCCTAGTGAGACGAAGTCGCGCTCGCCTTACCTTCGCCGTTGGTGTCATCGCCGCTGACCAGCTCATAAACCGTGAACACGGAGTTAGTCATCCCGTTCTTCGATACCTGAGCGAAGAGAGCAGAACGCGTCGTCTTAGATTGCAAGCTCTGCGGGGCAGGAATTCCCCCTCACACCCCCTCTATATATATTACATGTATTACCGGCAGTAATGGGTATTACAGGCAGAGCCGGTAGTAACGGGTATTACAGGCAGAGCAGGCACTGCTGAAGTTGCAGTATCTTACCCACTGGTAGATGATTTTGCCCCACTCGTCAGGTCTCCGCCACATGATCAGGAACCTGGATTTATTTTTGTCCAACCACTCCAGGTTACCTGCCGGTGCGGGGAGAACGGGGGGCGGTCAGTGTAACATACGCACGCAACGCCAGCATTCAATAACCAACCACTCCAGGTTACCTGCCGGTGCGGGGAGAACGGGGGGCGGTCAGTGTAACATACGCACGCAACGCCAGCATTCAATAACCAACCACTCCAGGTTACCTGCCGGTGCGGGGAGAACGGGGGCGGTCAGTGTAACATACGCACGCAACGCCAGCATTCAATAACCAACCACTCCAGGTTACCTGCCGGTGCGGGGAGAACGGGGGGCGGTCAGTGTAACATACGCACGCATCGCCAGCATTCAATAACCAACCACTCCAGGTTACCTGCCGGTGCAGGGAGAACGGGGGGCGGTCAGTGTAACATACGCACGCAACGCCAGCATTCAATAACCAACCACTCCAGGTTACCTGCCGGTGCGGGGAGAACGGGGGGCGGTCAGTGTAACATACGCACGCAACGCCAGCATTC
>NC_134505.1:1597577-1632577 GCF_040206685.1 Ascaphus truei
AGTAGAAATGCCCCCCCCCCCAGCAAGCATGGTTTCCTTATCCGGTTACAGCTCGGCAGCGAGGTTCTGTATATGGCAGACCCCCCCCCCCCCCCTCGTTATCTCGAGTCGCGGTTAGGAAGGATACGCTGTATCTTGGCGTTGTTGAACAGCGGGCTCTCCTGGATCTCCATGACATTGAGGGTGTAGAGTTTGTTGTGCCGGCAGTACGACAGCACTAAGGAGCTCCAGGCGCTCAGCTGCTTCTGTCTCGTGTCCACGTTGGGCTGTAGTCTGGGCGGAAAAAAAACCCACACCAAGGGATACGCATTTACTACAACCTACATCTCTGTACAACGTGGGCAGTGTATGTGTGCCTGCGTATTAGGAGGGGGTACGTGCCCCTGCTGTCTGTGTAATAGGAGGGAGTACGTGCCCCTGCTGCCTGTGTATTAGGAGGGGGTACATGCCCCTGATGCCTGTGTATTAGGAGGGGGTACGTGCCCCTGATGCCGGTGTATTAGGAGTGGGTACGTGCCCCCGATGCCTGTGTATTAGGAGGGGGTACGTGCCCCTGATGCCTGTGTATTAGGAGGGGGTACGTGCCCCTGATGCCTGTGTATTAGGAGGGGGTACGTGCCCCTGATGCCTGTGTATTAGGAGGGGGTACGTGCCCCTGATGCCTGTGTATTAGGAGGGGGTACGTGCCCCTGATGCCTATGTATTAGCAGGGGGTACGTGCCCCTGATGCCTGTGTATTAGGAGGGGGTTAGGTGCCCCTGATGCCTGTGTATTAGGAGGGGGTACGTGTCCCTGATGCCTGTGTATTATCAGGGGGTACGTGTCCCTGATGCCTGTGTATTAGGAGGGGGTACATGTCCCTGATGCCTGTGTATTAGGAGGGGGTACGTGTCTGTTGCCTGTGTATAGGAGGGGGTATGTGCCCCTGCTGCTTGTGTATAAGGAGAGGGTTCGTGCTCCTGATGCCTGTGTATTAGGAGGGGGTAAATGTTCCTGATGCCCCCCTAATAACTTAATCAGCAGTAGAGGGGTTATGCCCAGGTGGGGTGTTTGCAGTCACTTCCTGGTTGTGGTACCCGGAACGCTAACACGGTGACACCGGAAGTGGGGCACAAGCCGCCGCCGCCCCAACCCAACCTTTTCCCCCCAACCGTCACCTAACGCCAACGCGCTAGTAATAGTGCCCAGCGGGTCACTCACGTGTAGAACGGGGGAAAGTTGTACTGCCAGGGCCACTCGAACCCCATCTTCTCCGCGAGCACGGTCCGGCCGCCCGCCTCTTCCGACCCGGGTACACGGGACGCGCTGCCAGATAGTTCCGGGTCCTCGCTGTGCCATGATTGGCTGACGCGGCAGGAACCTCGTGGCCAATCGGAGTGCGAGGCGGGTGGGGCTGTTGCCAGGGGCGACAAGGCAGGCATACGTTATTTTTTGGGCGGGAAGAAGTTTCACACTCAGTCCCACTGAGGGACCTTCAGCCTTAGTAAGTGAGACTCAGTCCCACTGAGTGACCCTCAGCCTTAGTAAGTGAGACTAAGTCCCACTGAGGGACACTCAGACTTAGTAAGAGATTCAGCCCCACTGAGGGACCCTCAGCCTTAGTAAGTGAGACTCAGTCCCACTGAGGGATCCTCAGCCTTAGTAAGTGAGACTCAGTCCCACTGAGTGACCCTCAGCCTTAGTAAGTGAGACTAAGTCCCACTGAGGGACCCTCAGCCTTAGTAAGTGAGACTCGGTCCCACTGAGGGACACTCAGCCTTAGTAAGTGAGACTCAGCCCCACTGAGGGACCCTCAGCCTTAGTAAGTGAGACTCAGTCCCACTCAGGGACACTCGGCCCTAATAAGTGAGACTCAGTCCCACTGAGGGACACTCGGCCTTAATAAGTGAGATTTAGTCCCACTAAGAGACACTCCACCTTAATAAGTAAGTGAGACTCAGTTCTAATGAGGTACACTCAACTCTACGGAGTGACACTCAGACCTAATAAGTGAGACTCAGTCCTTAAGAGTGACACAGCCCTAATAAGTGAGACCACTTAGTCCTAATGAGTGACACTCAACCCTAATGAGAGAGACTTAGTCCCAAAGAGCAAATAAGTGGCA
This sequence comes from Ascaphus truei, assembly GCF_040206685.1. Classification (NCBI taxonomy): domain Eukaryota; kingdom Metazoa; phylum Chordata; class Amphibia; order Anura; family Ascaphidae; genus Ascaphus; species Ascaphus truei. The sequence goes on from NC_134505.1 coordinate 1,599,682, forward strand.
TTTTAATTTCCATAAATAAGTTAAACTCACAATGAGCGAAGCTCAGTTTTTATGAGTGGCACGTTATCCAAATGAGTTAGCCTTGGGTTTAATAATTGAGGCCGGGGCTTAATAATTGAGCTTAAGCCCAATGAGTGAGCTTCAGTCTTAACGAGTGAGCTTCAGTCTTAACGAGTGAGCTTCAGTCTTAAATGAGTGAGCTTCAGTCTTAACGAGTGAGCTTCAGTCTTAACGGGTGAGCTTCAGTCTTAACGAGTGGGCTTCAGTCTTAACGACGCGAACTTCAGTCTTACCGAGTGAAGTTCAGTCTTAACGAGTGAGCTTCAGTCTTACCGAGTGAGCTTCAGTCTTAACGAGTGAGCTCCAGTCTTAACGAGTGAGCTTCAGTCTTAACGAGTGAGCTTCAGTTTTAACGGGTTGGAGTTCCTCAGAATTTCACAATATAATTATAGGGTTCCTTAACCACAAAAAAGGTTTTAAAAACCCAAAAACACTGGGTTGATGCATCTGGGTCTGTGAATTGCAAATGACTATGATCTTGTCATCAGTAGACCTCCTGTGAGTACGTTGGGTGAGGAACGAAAAGCCACGTGTTATGGTCAGAGTTGCCAACTCTCCGGGTTCGACCCGGAGACTCCTGGTTTTCGGGTACTTACCTCCTGGCTAGGGGTTTAGCCCGTCAATCTATGGGTGGCGGCGGGGGTGCTGCTGGGGCGGCGGCTGCATCTCCGGGAATTCTGCGATTCTCCCCCCTCCAACTGCAGTGAACGTGACTTCACGTGACGCCAAGTTGCCATGGCAAGCGGGACGCTGCGTGACGTCATGACGCTATGCCGCGCAGCCATGTTCACTGCAGTTGGGGGGGGGGGGTGGTGTGGGGGAATTGCCAGGAATTCCCCGGGTTGGCCATCAGTTGACGGTGGCAAACCTGGTTATGGGACGGGATTTTGAATGAGATTTTTTTAGAGTGGAATTTTTCCGTGTTTTTCTTGGGTTTTTGACCCTTGCCTTTTCCCCCGGAAAATGCATCCCTTATTTGTTTTCGTGGTTTTTTTTGTCCATCGCCATTTAGGCGGATACACGGCTCCTGTTCTCAGATACAATTAGCCGAAATCGTTTAGAATGGTTTCCAAAGGGGGAGGGAGGGTGGGAGAGTAGCGAAATCTGTTGCCGAACCACGTAAGTTGTGGCCCTAAATAGTTTAGAAAAGACACGATTTCCCGACGTAACTTCACCTTCACTCACTAGGTAAAGAAAGGTGGGTCGTCTTCTTGGTCCTCTTCTTCCTTGTGGTAAAACCACAGGAGGGAGCGTGAGTGTAGGTAGGGTGGTAACGTTTTTATTGGGGCCAACCAGTAGCGGATATGTTACAAGTTTTCGAACCTCTCAGGGTCCTTCATCAGGAAGGGAGCAGTATTGTGTAGTATCACCAGAGAGCAGTATTGGGTAGTATCACTGGAGGGCAGTATTGTGTAGTATCACCGGAGGGCAGTATTGTGTAGTATCACCAGAGAGCAGTATTGTGTAGTATCACTGGAGGGCAGTATTATGTAGTATCACTGGAGGGCAGTATTATGTAGTATCAATTGAATTTCATTTTAATAACACTGTATTGTAGCAGGGGGGTCTCCAGAGCTGAACCGTATTCATTTCAGTCTTGGGGGACCCCCTGCTTCCCGAGTTACAGGACCCCGGTATGGGGTGCCGGTATATCCTGCAAGTTTAAATGTCCCGGACACGTGACGCGGGAGAAATTTATCCCACGTGGGAGTCCACACTGCGTTAATCCTGATGGGGTCATTACCCCCCCCTGCCAAGCGCTGTGACGCGAATGCCCGACTCTCGGTCCGCGTTTCACCGGCACATGTTGAGCCAGGTTCGGCTCCGGCCCCAGCCAGCGCGCGAGCGCGCGCACGCCTTGGAGCGCCTGGCGGCGCGTCCACCCGTTTCTGCAGCGCTCAGTGGACTTCTGATTGCTCTTAGCGGGGCGTGCGGAGGGGACGCGGCCATGACGTCACGCAGCTGGTTCGCCCTCAATGGCTTTACCCGCCGCCGTGACCTAGCCATCGCTCGGCAGCCGCGCCAAAAGACAAATTTCTTGTCTTTTGGAAATGTGATCGCGCTTTGAGCGTCCGCGGGCACGCACTGACTTGGGGCCGGGCCCCATAGAGGGCCATCTCTTCGTTTGCGCCGTGCACGGTCGCGTTCACTGTGGTCGAGGCCTAAGGCCGCGCTTACAGTCCCGGCGATGCTGACGTCACGCTGCGGTCGCTGAAAAAAAAAATCGAATTGAATTGACTTCCAGCGATCGCGACCAAGCCGTGGCGCTGTCACTCCTACTAAAAGCGCACGCGGCGAATTCAATACATTTGTTTTGGCGCGACGTCGCCGGGACTATAAGCGCAGCCTTAGAGATACAAGAGGCTACATCTCCCTTTGCTTGAAGCCGCACCGATGGCCATGGTCAGCTCATTGTAACAGGCGGGTCACTTGTACATCGCGACAGAATGCACAACGCTTCACTGACCAACCGACCACTAGCACCAGAGGTCAAACTGTGAGGTTTCACAGGGGTTCCAACCGTGTACTTTTTAATGAATGAATGACCCACAAGAGCCACGCCTATTTTAATCCATAAACCACAAGTAACGCGAGTTGATCCATTTTTTCATTTGCAAATCGATATTCTCTTTTTGGAAGTTTTTTTTCCATCTTTGTTCTGTTATCCAATAAAACGCCGTTATATATTTTTTCTACGAAGTCCAGTTCCCGTGTTCTTTTCTTGCTCAGCTATCGCTCTGGACTTCATCCAGAATCATCCAGTAATGTTGACCCAAAATGGGAGATTTGGTATAATTAACGAGGGTTCTTCCTAGATCTAGTAATTACCATGAAATCTCCTTTTTTTTTTGTGTTGGCTGGCTGGAGAAGTAGTCTTTTTTTTTTCTAATGGAAGGAAGTATATCAGGATAGATATTTTCATATAGGACAGCTCTCATATAAGAGGAAACATTAAAACTTGCAGCGAAATGATCATTTTTAACGTAACAATTGAATTTTCATTATGGCACACACAAACAATTTCCTGCCCCTGTCCTATATGATTCTTATGGGTTTCCTATAGGGGCACGGGGGAATAGCTGGCAGAACAGATGGGGATAGGATAAGGGTATAATCAGGGCTATTTTTGTGGGGGAACTTGTATGGTCTGAGCCGCGACATGTTATTTTCTGGAGATCAAAAAAAACCCAAATGATTAAATTATTAGGATCGGAGCTTGAATATTGATTAAAAGAGCACTCCTGGAAAAATATTGGAGAATAAAACCCCCATAGGATTGAATCAGGGGGTCTCCAGAGCTGAACCCCATACTAACCTCCATAGGGGATGGTGGTAGCAGCTCCGGCTGGGTCAGTTGGGGCTATCAAAATGGCGGTTTACATGTCCCCGCGCCCTGCGGGCCAATAGGAATCTGTGACATCATCCCTGGCGGCTTCCTATTGGGCCCGTGTCACCGGGAACATGAAAAACTGCGTGGAGATACCGGCGTCCCCTCCGGAGGTCTGTATCTCCGGAAGCAAGGGGTCCCCCCCCCGCCCCGGATTCTGACTGAAGGGACCATTGAAAAGATAAACACGAAGACGGAAATGAATGAATGCGTATAACATTGCTAGGTATGACGCTAAAATAACGGCGTCAAGTTCAAATAGACGTGTTTGCACATTGTGATATGAAATCATTTTCTGTCGTCACATTCCGAGCGCAAAGTCACTGACGACGTCTTCCAATGACTAAGGCCGGCGCTTATAGTCCCGGCGACGCGATGTCGCGTCAAAACAAAATGTACTGAATCCGGCTTGGTCGCGATCGCTGGAAGTCAATTCAATTAGATTTTTTTTTTCAGCGACCGCAGCGTGACGTCAGCCGTCGCCGTAGCAAGGGCTAAGAAGCGCGGCCTAAGCTGCCAAGCGCGTCACTTTCCAAGCACTTGCATCGCGGTCCATCTGAAAGGAATGGCCACTATTCATAGAGTGATGCTGAGTGTCATTGAAAGGAATGGCCAGAATTTAATAGAGTACAGAGGAGGGAGAAGGCCAGGTCTTACGTACCGTTTATTAGACCAACAAGTAGCTGAGACGTGACAAGCTTTCCGACCTCTCGTGGTCAGCTTGACCAGAGGAAGGACCCCGACAAGTTGGAAAGCTTGTTGGCCCAGCAGAAGGTATGATCCCCCCCTACTCCCTCCCGTGTTACTAACATGGAAGGACGGACACGGCCCACCCACCCATATTTATAGAGAATCTTCTTTCTCCCACAGTATCTTCTCGATCATTTAATTATTATTTTTTTGGAAGTCCCTCATATCGCGAGGCGCTAACGGCCTCGGATACAGTGGGGCGGGGCGCGCGCGACGGAAGCTCACGGCGTCACGCGCGCGCGCCTGCCGGCCGAGCAACCTGCGGCCTGAGATCCGCCGCGACGGGGAGGAGGCGTTGGGCCGTGACGTCGCCAGGCTGGTTCGACCCTCGTTGGCTCTAACCGTTCTCACGTGACCCTGGCCTGGCGCGCGACGCAAAAAAAAAAAACAAATTCGCTTGTCCGCTGAAAAATCTGCTTCCTGACGCGCGCGCTGCAGCCGGCCACATAGATCTCCTGCATTTTGTTAGAGCCATCGCTCACACCGAGTCCGCGGCCTAAGCCGCAGCTTAGTTAGCGTGTGCGTATTGGGATCTAAGTTCACTTCCCCGCACCCCCTCCACCCCTTCCATCAGGGCGTGGCGGGACTTTCCGCCCGGGTCCAAGCTGGGTTTAATATCTGCTATTCCCACACACCGTGCTCAGGAAGGAGCGGTCGCGAGTGAAAGGGAGTCCGCGGGGAGGCAGCTGAGGATGTTGCTTTTATGAGGCACTTTCCAGCTAAGCGGTTAAAAAATAATAAATAAAATAAAAGGCTTCTTTGGCACCGAGTCAGTGCAGAGGGAATAAAGCCATCGCTCTCCCGCACTGGGTTCACTGCAAGTCCCAGAATCACCCCCACATAGATGTTCCAGGAACCGAAGGCTATTAAGTATCGATGGACTGGTGTGACCCCCCCCCCCTCCCCCCGTTGGCAGTTAAGGGGTGGATAAGAGGGTGGGACTCTCTTAGAGAACCTTATTCGTGATGCAAAAGCCGTGTTCTGGGTTACGGGATATTTAAAACAGCAATCCCCCCCACCACCCAGAAACCTGTAAGAGTTTAACTCATATAAATTACATGGTTGCATGGTTACATAATTACCTGGTTGCATGGTTGCATGGTTACATAATTACCTGGTTGCATGGTTACATAATTACCTGGTTGCATGGTTACATAATTACCTGGTTGCATGGTTACATAATTACCTGGTTGCATGGTTACATAATTACCTGGTTGCATGGTTACATAATTACCTGGTTGCATGGTTACATAATTACCTGGTTGCATGGTTACATAATTATATGGTTGCATGGTTACATAATTACCTGGTTGCATGGTTACATGGTTGCATGGTTACATAATTACCTGGTTGCATGGTTACATAATTACATAGTTGCATGGTTACATAATTACATGGTTGCATGGTTACATAATTACATGGTTGCATGGCTACATAATTACCTGGTTGCATGGTTACATAATTACCTGGTTGCATGGTTACATAATTACCTGGTTGCATGGTTGCATGGTTGCATAATTACCTGGTTACATGGTTACATAATTATATGGTTGCATGGTTACATAATTACATGGTTACATAATTACCTGGTTGCATGGTTACATAATTACCTGGTTACATGGTTGCATGGTTGCATAATTATATGGTTGCATGGTTGCATAATTATATGGTTGCATGGTTACATAATTACATGGTTACATAATTACATGGTTACATAATTGCATGGTTACATAATTACCTGGTTGCATGGTTACATAATTACCTGGTTGCATGGTTGCATGGTTACATAATTACCTGGTTGCATGGTTACATAATTACATAGTTGCATGGTTACATAATTACCTGGTTGCATGGTTATATAATTACCTGGTTGCATGGTTACATAATTACCTGGTTGCATGGTTACATAATTACATAATTGCATGGTTACATAATTGCATGGTTGCATGGTTACATAATTACATGGTTGCATGGTTACATAATTACCTGGTTGCATGGTTACATAATTACCTGGTTGCATGGTTACATAATTACATGGTTGCATGGTTACATAATTACCTGGTTGCATGGTTACATAATTACCTGGTTGCATGGTTACATAATTAACTGGTCGCATGGTTACATAATTACATGGTTGCATGGTTACATAATTACATGGTTGCATGGTTACATAATTACATGGTTGCATGGTTACATAATTACCTGGTTGCATGGTTACATAATTACCTGGTTGCATGGTTACATAATTAACTGGTTGCATGGTTACATAATTACATGGTTGCATGGTTACATAATTACATGGTTGCATGGTTACATAATTACCTGGTTGCATGGTTACATAATTAACTGGTTGCATGGTTACATAATTAACTGGTTGCATGGTTACATAATTACATTGTTGCATGGTTACATAATTACCTGGTTGCATGGTTACATAATTAACTGGTTGCATGGTTACATAATTACATTGTTGCATGGTAACATAATTACATGGTTGCATGGTTACATAATTAAATAGTTGCATGGTTACATAATTATATGGTTGCATGGTTACATTATTACCTGGTTGCATGGTTACATAATTACATGGTTGCATGGTTACATAATTACCTGGTTGCATGGTTACATTATTACCTGGTTGCATGGTTACATAATTACATAGTTGCATGGTTACATAATTATATGGTTGCATGGTTACATAATTACATGGTTGCATGGTTACATAATTACATAGTTGCATGGTTACATAATTATATGGTTGCATGGTTACATAATTACATGGTTGCATGGTTACATAATTACATGGTTGCATGGTTACATAATTACCTGGTTGCATGGTTACATTATTACCTGGTTGCATGGTTACATAATTACATAGTTGCATGGTTACATAATTATATGGTTGCATGGTTACATAATTACCTGGTTGCATGGTTACATAATTACCTGGTTGCATGGTTACATAATTACATGGTTACATAGTTACATAATTACCTGGTTGCATGGTTACATAATTACCTGGTTGCATGGTTACATAATTACCTGGTTGCATGGTTACATAATTACATAGTTGCATGGTTACATAATTACATAGTTGCATAGTTGCATAGTTTCACAGTTGCATAGTTCCATAATTACCTGGTTGCATGGTTACATAATTACCTGGTTGCATGGTTACTTAATTACATGGTTACATAGTTACATAATTACCTGGTTGCATGGTTACATAATTACATAGTTGCATGGTTACATAATTACATAGTTGCATAGTTCCATAGTTGCATGGTTACATAATTACCTGGTTGCATGGTTACATAATTACCTGGTTGCATGGTTACATAATTACATAGTTGCATAGTTCCATAGTTGCATAGTTCCATAGTTGCATAGTTCCATAGTTGCATAGTTCCATAGTTGCATAGTTCCATAGTTGCATAGTTCCATAGTTGCATGGTTACATAATTACCTGGTTGCATGGTTACATAATTACCTGGTTGCATGGTTACATAATTACATAGTTGCATAGTTCCATAGTTGCATAGTTCCATAGTTGCATAGTTCCATAGTTGCATAGTAGATGAGGTTGAAAAAAAAGATGCGTCCATCAAGTTCAGCCTATGCTAAATGTAGGCGACAGATTCTTTATCCGATATTAGTGATTATTGATCCAGAGGAAGCAAACACACAACCCCAGTGACACATCATCCAATGATAAATGGACAAAACAAATTCCTTCCTGACCCCAAATATTAACAATCAGATTACTCCCTGGATCAACTCAAATATTTCCCACCAGGGTGTTTGTGCACCCACAGTTTACCTTTATAATAAGGGAACTTTGTTACTGACTTTGGCCAGCTAAAATCACAAATTAGCATACGCTTCATAATTGTTTTTTATTTTGTTCCAGCTCCTAATACCATTTTGAATATATATATATATTTTAAATGTACTGATCATCCTTTGGTTGCTACAGCAACCATTATAGAAAGTCATATCCACTTCCTCTTTTGAAACAGGCTCTGACGCACACCTTTTCTGAGCTCTGCCCTTTGACAGCAAAGTATCACAAACCGATCTGTTGCAGTGTTCTCAGCAGCAGACTATCTATTGCTGAGCTGAAAAACCCGGAAAGAACGATCGGCTACACTTAGTAATATGATGTTACATGGCAGCTGCAGCATTTCACAGACTGCAGCACAGAGCTAGAAGGCGGCCATTTAGATAACCACACAAGCACGATATGAAACTATTCACATGCGGCATATAGTACAACAAACAAACGGTGAGACCAGAACTGCTGTTTTGATACTGAGAAGTCAATTGGGACATGTAACGGGCCCTTAACCCCTGTCTGAAAGGGCTTTAATAGAAAGCCGGTGTTGGTCTGTGGAATCCAGCAGGGAGCTGGTTAATTGCAGCAAGAGACAATTAACCAGTCTCCACCTGGCTCATCAGACAGGTAGAAAAGAAGCCTCCTGCTTGCACTGTAGGGAGGATCTCTCGAGCACAGAGGGACTGTGCTGCCTGCAAGAGATGCACAGGAACAGTTCTCCTGAGCACAGAGGGACTGTGCTGCCTGCAAGAGATGCACAGGAACAGTTCTCCTGAGCACAGAGGGACTGTGCTGCCAGCAAGAGACTCACAGGAACAGTTCTCCTGAGCACAGAGGGACTGTGCTGCCTGCAAGAGACTCACAGGAACAGTTCTCCTGAGCACAGAGGGACTGTGCTGCCAGCAAGAGACTCACAGGAACAGTTCTCCTGAGCACAGAGGGACTGTGCTGCCTGCAAGAGACTCACAGGAGCAGTTATCCTGAGCACAGAGGGACTGTGCTGCCCGCAAGAGACGCACAGGAGCAGTTCTCCAGAGCACAGAGGGACTGTGCTGCCTGCAAGAGACGCACAGGAACAGTTCTCCTGAGCACAGAGGGACTGTGCTGCCCGCAAGAGACTCACAGGAACAGTTCTCCTGAGCACAGAGGGACTGTGCTGCCAGCAAGAGACTCACAGGAACAGTTCTCCTGAGCACAGAGGGACTGTGCTGCCAGCAAGAGACTCACAGGAACAGTTCTCCTGAGCACAGAGGGACTGTGCTGCCTGCAAGAGACGCACAGGAACAGTTCTCCTGAGCACAGAGGGACTGTGCTGCCAGCAAGAGACTCACAGGAACAGTTCTCCAGAGCACAGGGGGACTGTGCTGCCCGCAAGAGACGCACAGGAACAGTTCTCCTGAGCACAGAGGGACTGTGCTGCCTGCAAGAGACGCACAGGAACAGTTCTCCTGAGCACAGAGGGACTGTGCTGCCAGCAAGAGACTCACAGGAACAGTTCTCCTGAGCACAGAGGGACTGTGCTGCCCGCAAGAGACTCACAGGAACAGTTCTCCTGAGCACAGAGGGACTGTGCTGCCAGCAAGAGACTCACAGGAACAGTTCTCCTGAGCACAGAGGGACTGTGCTGCCAGCAAGAGACGCACAGGAGCAGTTCTCCTGAGCACAGAGGGACTGTGCTGCCAGCAAGAGACTCACAGGAACAGTTCTCCTGAGCACAGAGGGACTGTGCTGCCTGCAAGAGACGCACAGGAACAGTTCTCCTGAGCACAGAGGGACTGTGCTGCCAGCAAGAGACGCACAGGAACAGTTCTCCTGAGCACAGAGGGACTGGGCTGCCTGCAAGACACCCTGAAACCAGACCCTCTACATCCAGGGCGCAGCGGACGCTGGAACCCGCCAGAAGGTGCCCCCCCCCCAACGGACACCAACCCAGAGACTGATATAAAGGACCTCCTGCTTACAGGTGCCTCTTTGGACTTTGGGGTCATAGGTTGCGAAGAGGCCTGCCCTCCCAGCCCTGCAGATAGGGACCGGGAGAGCGCGAGTCAGCCCCTACACAGGGATAGACTGTTTATTTATTTGTGTGCTTCCTTTGGCTAAGGTCCCGCTCCCTCAGTCAGCGCGCCCGCACTGCAGACAGGCGGCGCGTGGAGAGGCACTTGACCGCTATATGCGGTCTGTAGGGAGCCGGAGGGGGGGGGGCGTGGTTTTGACGGTCAAAACTTTGCCAGGTCTGAGATGAGACCGTGGTGCCGTGGTGCCGTCCACCCCCCCCAACCCCCCACCACCCCACACACAACACATACACACACACTTTCCCCCCGCAGCTCCTCCCCTGCTCCCCTCCCAAGCCGCCTCCCCTCCGTAGCTCCTTCCCTCCCCTCCTTCCCTCATTGGCTGTCTGCCGCACCACGTGACCGCGTCAGAGCTGCAAATCACCAGGAGCTTGCAGCATCGGCCCGGCTGACGCCTGCACAGCACCGCAGTCAGCCACGTTCGGAAGGAGCCAGCGGGGGACCTTCCAGACTGGAGGAAAGGGGGCCGGCGGCCCGCAGGCCGCGCGCGCCGCCGGACGCAGCGGGACCGAAGCATTAGACTGTATTGTTTGAAGCTACGGGCTGAATTAAAGAGCTAATTCGCGGGAATAGCCAAGATCTCTCCATTGCCAGGTAAACAGAAACATCATCACTTTATTAGCCCAATGTAATTTTCTGGCATAGGTATTGTTGACAGCTTTTTGGTCTCCCTGGTAAGATCACGAGGTCACTGGCTTACGTATATATATATATATATATATATATATATATATATATGTGTACGAAGCTGATTCTTCTCATCTGACACTCACGAAGCACCCATCATGTTCCCGCACTGACGTAATGGGTGTGGTTTGCAGACATAATTGTTAACGCCCTTCACAACGCTGATGTCACTGGGTAGCACACTTTCTCGTTCTGCGTGCACACGGACACAAAGTCTAACAACGGCCAGCTGAAAAAAAAAACTCCCATCTTAACCCATTCTCTTCCAGAAAGGCTTGCGATGTGTGTATTGTATGTCTTTATTTATATAGCGCCATTCATGTACATAGCGCGTCACAGCAGTAACACACGTGACAATCATATAAATAACACATAGTACAAATAACAGATCATGGGGAGAAGCGCTTTCAGACTTAAAAGTGACATGTAGGAAAAGGAGACCCTGCCCCCCAAGAGCTTACACTCTAATTGTAGGAAGAACGTACAGAGACAGTAGGAGGGCGTTCTGGTAAGTGCGTCTGCAGGGGGCCAAGCTTTATGTATCAGGTGTAAAGTATCAGCCACGGAGCTACTAATATGCTTTGTTACGCAGGTGTGTTTTAAGGTGGGTCTTAAAGGTGGGGTGCTGGTCGGGTGTTGATATCGGATATCAATGCCCTTTTCGAGTATTCAAGAGGAATACGCCGATTTATTGGACGGTACAAACGCATTTATCCCTTCTCTGGTTCGCACTGGCGGACATGCTTTTTTTGCTGCCCCCCCTAAGTATAAAATAAATAAAGATAATCAAACAGACTAGGAACGTACATCATGGGGAAAGCAGAATTGCAACAGGAAAAGCTTTGTAACTGTTTTGCAGGCCCAAATATAACCTTACAACCTTAAAGCAGCAGTTTAAGCTGCCGTCGTCGTCCTCGTCCCCCCCCCCGCGCCCCCCTTTAATATGCGCATCAATACAATCCACACAATGATAAGTAATTAGCTAAGCTGCCGATCGATCCGGTCTCCTATGATCGATCGGCAAAGATTCGGCTCGTGGGGGGGGGGGGGGTTCACTAAATGGCTGTCAGTGCAGCAGAAGAGGACCAAAGATGCAACGTTCTGTGGGGAAGATAATCATGTGACCAGGCAGTCACTTGATACAATTGGTGCGCTGCTAGAGAGCGGGGGCAGGGCTCAAAAAAGGGGCGTGTGCCAGAGCCTGTTTCAGAAGAGGAAGGGGATGCGACTTTGTAAATGGTTGCTACAGAAACAAAAAAAAAATCGCTTGTTGCATTATAATACATTAAAAACGTCTTTCAGAGTTGTTTAAAAAAAAAAGGCTACAAGTATTTTTCTCTCGTAGCGCAAAACAGATTTATAAAAAATAAAAAAAACACGTAGGATATTGCTTGGTCTGCAGCTTTAAAGAAATCGTAAATGAAAACCAGAACGGTTTTGCCTGTTCACACTGCGTGTCAATAAAGGATCCCAGGCTTGTATGGAACAGATTGCAGAAGAATCCAGGTGGAGTGGTTGGAGAGGCATTTTTTTGCATGTCTAATCCACCTAAGATAACTAAACATACATCTCCCTTTAGGTTACTCTCAGTAGCTAGTGGATAGCTCGTCAAATAGAAGCATAGATGTTTGAAAAATCCGCCGCCCCCCCCCCCCCGTAGGCGCTTTTCCTGTGGCGCCCGCCCTCCTTGCTGCTGCCGACCCACCCTCCGGCTTCTGAATCGCCCAGGCGTCGTTTCGTCACCGCCGTGACGGCGCGCGACGTCACGTTGCCATTGCGAACGCCATATCGCGCGCCGCTGCGTTGCCAATGGCGACTAGACGTCGCGTTGGTGACGTCCGCTACGATTCAGATGCAGGACGGGGCGGCAAGGAGGGCGGCCGCCACAGCCAAGTGAATTCCAGTCACGGCACCAATTGACCCGAAGAGAGCAGCAAATGTATACGGGGGGCGGACATTTTTGCCGCCCAAAGCCTGAACCTAACGGGCTTAATGGGATATCATCCGCTGCGTTGAGTGCAGATAAGAACCAGTTTGCTCATTACCTAGGGGGGGGGGGGGGGGGATTCTATGTAGTCCGAGACGGCGTCAACAGAGATATTCGCCCCCAAAACCGCTCGAACGGGCGCTACAGCCCATACAGAATAATAAGGCCCATTTTCCTATCTGTTGTAAAATGTCACACCATGTTAGATCCTTACATGTCTTCCATATGTTGGGTGGCCCGACGTCTGTCCCAAGCCGTTTTGAATGTCCTCTTCCACCACCTCCCCATGGGAAGGCTCTTCCATGAAACCGCCACCCTTTCTACCAAGAAGGACTTCCTTATATATCCCCTCAATCTCCCACCACTTCCGTTTCAAAGCGTGACCTCATGTTCTAGCATTCCTCTTTCTCCGAAATATACTCCCCCCCCTGTACCTCAACAACTCCCTTTGATGTATTTTAACCTTTATTATCATTTCCCCGCTAGTCTTCCTCCTCTCATCCAAGCTCTAAAAGTTGAGGTCTTTCAGCTTCTACAAACCCACCCTATGAATCCAAAAGGGTGGATCATTTTGCTAGTGTTGCTTATCTGAATGTTTTCCATCAGTGTACATCTGCGTCGCCCCAAACAGCGGACAGCATGATGGGGATCCCCAAGAGCTGCTCCTCTCTGCACAGGACCAGCGTGCTAACGGTTAACATTTGCTTGTACTTTGTGGAACGTCAAACCCCACCCACTGGAATGTTAATGAGCCAAGAGGACAACGAACGTTGCATTCGCAGCTGCATTCAATCTGAACCCCTTCAGTGTACATCTGCGTCGCCCCAAAGGCGGGCGGCCTTTGGCGCAACCGAAGGGCAGCTAAAGAGTGGGAGCCGTTTGCTGCCGTTCGCTGATGTTTGGTGATGTTAAAGCTTCTCTATTTCAACCTGAAACTCACCAGCCCTCTAATCCCGTGCACCCAATTTTCCAACTCCATCTGTCCATGAGATGTCTGTGAAGTGACTGTATAACCATGTTCTTTTAATGTAACCGTGTATTGTTATAACTCTGTGCCCAGGACGTACGTGAGAACGAGAGGTAACTCTCAATGCACTACTTCTTGGTAACACATTTTTTATAAATAAAAATTACTCGCCCTCTTTCCTGACAAAAACTGCTGGGCATGGCACTGCCCGTCATTAAGTCCCACGAACAAAAGCATTGTGCTAAGCCATAATGAACTGGCACTCTGTCAATCAGATGGGTGCAAATGTATTTCCGGTTGCCCTGTCGACCTCTACATCCCGTATCGGCGCTCCTTATTTCGCAAAGGTTGATACCATCAGGTCCCGAGACATCCATTGAGTCTGTGTTTTTTCTCCCCATGTGTGGCACAGGAATCCAGTTCGGCAGAGATAAGGGAATCAAGAAGGAACAGCAGCCAAATGTCCCCGACACAATACAACGGAAACCCGCACAGCCTGGGTACGATAAGGAACTCAGCTAGGGTAGCCCTTATCTCTTCAATTTATAAAAATAAACACTCATTGATTGGGGAGGGGGGGGGGTGGTGGATTGCTGCTTTGATTCTTTAAGGGGCGTAGGTCTAGGCCATCAACATTTTGAATGCGGTCTACCTCTTCCATTGCCTGGTAGTAATTATGGTCTTATAAAACAAAGTGTCCCTCTTTAGCTTGTGACAGGGGTGAGCTGCCCAAGTTATGTTTAAGTGGTTAGCTGGGAAACACCATATTTATACTCTCACTTTCCCCCCTAGACCAGTGGTTTCCAGACTTTTTTTTTGGTTAAGGAACCCTAAGTGAATTTCCGAGGAACCCCCAACCCTCTCTAATAGCGCGTCTGTGATCAGATGTATTGTAAGGAACCCCAACCCTCTCTAATAGCGCGTCTGTGATCAGATGTATTGTAAATTCTTCTGTATTTGACACAATTTTCTAATGACCAGAACATTGCAGAAAATCCTTTAGGGATGCCCGGGGAACCCAAGGGTTCCTAGGAACCCTGGTTGAAAAACCCTGCCCTAAGTCTTTTGGGCTTACACGTTTGAAAACGCCAAGTGGAAGTCCCTTTTGTCTCACTTGGAGTGATCTACTCACAACAGGTCCACATTAAATCTGAGGGGTGCCCCATCATTCTCCATTGGAAGGTTGACCAGCAGCCTAAGGCCCTCATTCCGTATACTGTGGCGAGAAGACTTTAGTCTCATTCATTTACATGGAGCTAAACTCTTCTCCCACCCCTTTGCTTGCGCACTTACCACAAGGACCTTCTACTGTCTATGTAAGCTCTCCCTACTTAACCCTTAAGACTGTAAGCTCTTGGAAACAGGGACTCCTTTTTCTATCATTATGTCTGTAGCGCTAATACCCATGATGTCTCCTCTCTTTGGCACCCGTGTGTTACTGCTGTGAAGCGCGATGTACATGATTGATGCTATATGGCAAACACTTGGACAAAAGCTTCAAACCATAATTAAGAGGGGTGCTTAAAAGAGAAGTCCAACCTACCTACGGGAAAAAAAAGAATTACCGTTAATTCATCTAATGAAAAGAACTCATAGATTAAACAAACTTTATACCCACTCCTATGTAGGTGATGGAACATAGAGAACACAGAAAGAGACGATGCCCTCCCAGTGACCTCGCAGCCCTTCCTACTGACACGTCCTGGTTGTGAGGTCCAAGGGTGGTGGGCCTCTCTGTCGCGGTGTCATTGTTCCCAACTGGAAGGAGATGGCGTTGATTACCGGGGGATGATCATCACCTATACAGAAGATCAGGAAAGATAGTCTAGATTCGATCCCGTGATGTGGAATGTGCTCTACATATTGGTGGGTTGGGACCTTGGTATACATACACCCGTGAGATAGCTCATGGGGAGAAACGCGTTGGGTCATAGGGAGAAACATATTGGCGCATAAGGAGAAACGTGTTGAGGCATAGGAAGAAACGCGTTGGCTCATAGGGATGAACCTGTTGGCCCATGGGATGAAATACATTGACTCATAGGGAGAAATGCGTTGGGTGATCTGTCCTTTTTCTTTTGCATCTCAGCTACCGTTTGTCATTTTTATTTTAAAGCTTGATATTACATTTACTTGTTATTTTTGTACTTGGCGCCGGAGGCCCTTCTAGTTTCCCTCTGTTTATTCCGTGCACTGGTTAATTATGGAGGGGTGTGTGTTTCGATTACAACCCACAGCCTACTACTTTAATCAGCCAATGGGGAGATGTCAGATTGGAAATCCATCCAATTAAGTTGCTCAGTTTAAGAAGAATGCCCACCCATACCCCTTCCCTCCTCCCACCCACCACCCCCCCACACAAGAATACTGGGTCAACAGATCCATCTGTTACCCAAACCAGGGTCGCACGTTCATTGTGCGGAATGTTGCCGAGATGCCTGAGATGTATATGTATATTTACAGAGCTCGAAGCCAAGATTTCCCCTCTGGCTCACTACGGTAGTTTAAAATCTTTTGGGAGATCAGCTCGCTTTGGCAACGACCCTGCACAGCCGTCTGCCTAAAAAAAGGATTACGGGCCTCTAATTGCCAGAGTCTCCCGACTACAAAACTGGAGCCAAACCCCAGTTCCCGAAAAAACTGCACCTGATTTATCCAAAGAAAAAGGAGTTTATTTAAAAGCGATTTTTAGTTTTTCATTTTACCCTGCTGGTGACCCTGGGAGGACTGAGTTTGGAGACCCCACCTGCTTTTACACCCATTGTTTTATTTCATCTGGTATCCCACTGGGCCAGAAAGCAGATGTCTGGGCCTGTGCGAAGGGGAGTCAAGACTGAACATCTGACCTCCTAGGGAGCAAAGACGAACAGATGGGTCTCTAACCGAATTAATTATTTCGAAGCTGTTCCCACATCAAAGACTATTCATAAAAAAAAAAAAATGTTAAAATGTGGTTGCGTTCACTGATATCTCTCTTTCAGAGCAAATGTTTCCTAATCAATTCAGGATTCAGCAGCTAGACCAACGAAATAAAATACTGTTGGCCCCAAATGTCTAAGCAATTAAATCTTGGCTGCGTCTATCGTGGAGGTTGAGCTTGAGATGCCCATGGGGACTAAGAGTAGCCGAGCTCCAATCCTCTTGTGGTTTCAGTGGTTTAGGTGTTGTGATTATTTCACTGTTGGCCATGGTCTGGAGTTGCGAGAGGAGCCAGACTTGTACTGTACATGCATCCATTGGCTTGATCCCTCGACTCCCAGAATGATGTTGTTTGGCCCATGACCAGGGGCGAGCTCGTGATGTTTGCTCATCGCGAGCGTTGTTATTGTTCAAAGTTTCGGATATTGATATCGTTGTATCTCTATTGTTCTATGAAATCCCACTCCACGTAATGGACTGGGGAGGAGGGGGGTTCTTTGCTTTTAGATGTAGGCTTGGAAGGCACAACCAAAACACTACACACAGTGAGGGAGACCACGCTAATGTCGAGGAAGCCAAAGCATTTTTGTAGAGGAGCTATCCATGAACGCCTACAGAGACACATCATTTCTTGTGGAGGGAGGTCCCATGAAAGTCTATGAAGACCACTTTCTTATTTTAGAGGGGATCCCATTAATGCCTATGGGAACACATAATTCCTTGTAGAGCAGGGGTTTCCACCCTTTTTTTTGGTTAAGGAACCCTAAGTGAAATTCTAAGGAACCCCGACTCTCTAATAGCGCGTCTGAGATCAGATGCATTGTAAGGAACCACAACCCTCTCTAATAGCGCGTCTGAGATCAGATGCATTATAAGGAACCCCAACCCTCTCTAATAGCGCGTCTGAGATCAGATGCATTGTAAGGAACCCCAACCCTCTCTAATAGCGCGTCTGAGATCAGATGCCTTGTAAGGAACCCCAACCCTCTCTAATAGCGCGTCTGAGATCAGATGCATTGTAAGGAACCCCAACCCTCTCTAATAGCGCGTCTGAGATCAGATGCATTGTAAGGAACCCCGACCCTCTCTAATAGCGCGCCTGAGATCAGATGCATTGTAAGGAACCCCGACCCTCTCTAATAGCGCGTCTGAGATCAGATGCATTGTAAGGAACCCCAACCCTCTCTAATAGCGCGTCTGAGATCAGATGCATTGTAAGGAACCCCAACCCTCTCTAATAGCGCGTCTGAGATCAGATGTATTGTAAGGAACCCCAACCCTCTCTAATAGCGCGTCTGAGATCAGATGCATTGTAAGGAACCCCAACCCTCTCTAATAGCGCGTCTGAGATCAGATGCATTGTAAGGAACCCCAACCCTCTCTAATAGCGCACCTGAGATCAGATGCATTGTAACTTCTTCTGTATTTTATACAATTTTCAAATGACCAGAAATTTGCAGGGATCCCTTTAGGTGTGCCCGGGTGGGGAACCCAAGTGTTCCAAGGATTCCCGGTTGAAAAACACTGTCGTAGAGGGTGACGACCCTTTGGGTGTCTGCGGGGTTCAAGTGAAGCAGCAGAGAGGGGACATTCGACAAAATGATAGAGCACCTTTGTGAGTCCGAGAACTGAAGGTCAGATATCGCCTGTTCCCATGGGCAATAATGGTAGGTAATACCTTTTCATTGTATCCTATGAACAGTCATTGACAGGAGTACTGTGTAAGCATTATCATTGTATCCTAGGCGCACACATGTGGCGGCCGCACCTCCTCGCTGCCGCCCTCCTTCCCCTTCCTAATCGCTGCATCCAAATGACGCCAGTGAAACGTCACTTGATGGAGAGGCGCCACGTTGCCATGGCAACGAGACACCGGCGCGACGTCACGTTCAGACGCGACGTCCGCCGGCGTCGTGTGACGCCGCGATTCGGAAAGGAGGAGGGCGGCAGGTCAGGAGGCGCGGCCGCCACGCGTAACCGACTTCACCATTAGGCCCGAGAGCGCAGCAAATGTATACGGGCGGCGGACATTTTTTTCGCCGTCATCCAAATTTTGCCGCCCCAGACCCGGGCCTATCGGGCCTAGTGGGGAATCCGGCACTGGTTGCCCTCACAAGGGGGAATCAGTGTTGTGATATATATTGGGATATTGGCAATATTCTCCCGCGAGGAAACTATGATATCGTTAGATTCGGTTTTATATGTTTTAATAAACCAAAAAACGATATGACTGAGACAACCCCCTGCGTTCAAATAGCTGGAGTCAAAATAGCACGCCGTTCCTAGTCTTCAAATGGTACATTTATAAAATGTGAGTGTGCGCACGCACAAAAAATATTATTTCTAAGTTTTTTAATAAATTAAATACAGCTCGACCCCCGTTATAGCGCGATCCGCTACAGCGCGGATCCGCTTATATCGCGATGGAAGCGTGGCTCCCAATTTATCGTATGTATGAATACTTTACAACACTGTTATTGGCGTCTTAAATACTTTATTGTACAACGCACACAGTGGTACATTATTTCTAACGCCATCCGCTTATAACGCGGTGTTACTCTTTGGACCCCAAGCGCAGCGTTATAAGGGGGTTGAGCTGTAGTAAATATAATAATAACAATAATAAAAAAAATCATATTTGCCATAGAGCTATAGCCACCTTAAAAAAACCACATAACGGCTTCACAGAGAAAATGAATATTTGTTTATTGACAGAAGTCAATAACTGCCTTACATAAAATTATGTTCATTTAATTTATTTTCACTAGTTACACTTTTTTATTTATTTTTTATTTTTTACAAGCATTCACTTTTGATGCATTCTCGGGCAAAATTGGTCATCTTACACTTTAGGCCCCCCCCCCCCGACCCCCCCGACCCCCCCACGGATAAATCCCACAGAGAACCATTTAGTACAAACGCTCCCATGCATACTTTAGCGTCTTCAGCAACGGACCAGTGCGATGTTGCCAAAATCCATGTATTGTTTAATCACGGAGAATGGAGTTGGAAGTCTTGCCAACCGCCCATGAGTTTAATATTCCAATCAGTTAGCCATATACAGAAGAACAAGCCGTCCAATCAAAGCGTGCCCTGCAAAATGACAAGGTCAAAGAACTCCTCTGTTGCCCAGAGTGAGGTCAAACGTGCATTCTAACAAATGTTTGAGATGTGATGTGTATGTATATATATATATATATATATATAGATATATATATATATCTATATATATATACACAAAGTTCCCGTGTTGAACATTTTCTATCATTTCCCATCGGGTTGAAGCCCCTTCTTTTTTCACACGCCATTTCGCCGTCTAAAAGTTTGCTATTGGTTTTAAATATACAAAAGAGATGATATACGAAAAAACAATATCCAGTATGCCACAAATAACAGTAATATCAACCCACCCCGCCAACGCCCGATTGCGATTGGCGATTCTGTCCATCCATAGAAACACAACCATTTTATGAATTGGGCAATAAGAAAAAGTCCACAGTGCATATTTTTATATACAGTAGTGCTGGTCCTCTTCCATCAATCCCAATGGATCCACTGTTGCTCCGACCATTTCTATCATCCAGCCAAGCAATGGGAGCACACATACAGTGAAAATGGGGGATCCTGTGAAATTTTGTAGACGCAAGCGTTTTTATGTAGAGGAAGAGCCATGAAAGTTTATGACGACACACAATGTCTTGTAGATGGTATCCCCTTAATGTTTGTGAAGACACATCATTTCTTGCAGAGGGGATCCCATGAAAATGTATGAACACGCAACATTTCCCGTAGAAGGAGATCCCATTCAAATTGATGAAGACTCAACATTTCTTGTAGACGGAGATCCCATTCAAATTGATGAAGACTCAACATTTCTTGTAGAGAGAGATCCCATGAAAGTTTAGGAAAACACATCATTTCTTGTAGAGGGGAGCCCATGCAGGTTTCCGAAGACACATCATGTCTTGAGGAGGAAGATGCCATGAAAATGTGTGAAGACACATCGTTTCCTGTAGAGGGGAGATCCCATTAACGTTTATGAAGACACACCATTTTGAGTAAATGGGATCCCAAGAAAGTTTACAAAGACTCATCATTGCTTGTAGATGGGATCTCATGAAAGTCGATGCGGCCAGGTAATTTCCTGTAGAAGGAAGTCCCATGAAGGTTTATGTAGACATATCATTTCTGGTAGATGGGATCCCAGGAAAGGTTGCGAAGACCCATCATTTCCTGCAGATGGAGATCCTATGGAAGTCCATGGAGACAAAATAATTTCCTGTAGAGGGAGATCCCATGGACATCCTTGAAGACAGCTCACTTCCTGAACAGAGGCGATCAACAGGAGTTGAATAATTTACCGAAAAGGGGAATCCAGTGAGACGATGAGGTAACGTTAACATTGCAGATGCAGGATTATCACGAAGGTAGAGAGTAGAGAGGTACAGTGTGCTGCCGTTTTAATATTTTAGGATATAGCACAGACGGAGATCTGTGTGGAGCTAAACAGCAGGGAGGAAGCTGGATGGGTAAATCGACATGGGCTGTGTCCACTCCATCTGCTACCACGTTGACAAGCAGTTCTTGAACCTGGTCACGGCTCCACCTTAGTTTTGAGTTTTGCTAGTTTTGCTCTTGCACACCACCAGCGCGACCATGAACGGGATGATACAGATGGGCGAAATAATCAAGGCCAGCAACACGTTCTCAGGAGGGTCCCTCATTTCCACAAAGTGAAGGGTGCAGTTCACAAAATAGGTGGTGTGCCCCCGCATGATGTACTTGTCCGCTACCTCGTTGGGGAAAGGCAACCTCAAGAGTTCCGTCAAGTTTTCCAGGCAACCTTGTAAGAAGCTGTAAGGTCTACGAGAGGATAAACAAACAAACATGTTTAGGCAGCAGCACAATATTTAGGCAAATGGACACTACTTATTTTGGAGCTCATAGCTGGTATTATCGGGACAGCGAATATGGTTTCGGACTTCGATGTAACATGTAGGTCACCTTTGATCTCCAGTTTTATTCACGGATGAGACTGGAATGCTGGGCCAAGAACATCCTATGGATACGTTGCACTGCAGGTTCGGAGTGTTCCATTAGGGTGTTTGCACAGGAACTGAGCTGTTCTCTCGTCCCCTCCCATCCACTTCCTCTGACCCCAAAAGCAAATGCGATTTCATCGCCGAGCACATTCTGCATGGCATTTTTTTTTTGTGTTGGGGCAGCTTACCAGCCATCAACACAGATGACAACGAATTTTCTCTGTGAGGGCAAAGGGCTACACAGCTGGCTCATAAAAACCTGTCCTGGCAGGTGTTGCTGGCATTGCCAGAAGCAACACGGAGCTACAGTAAGTTGATATCATAATACAGACTTGTTCCCTGTTAACAAACTCTTCTGATATATTACAGACCCTTTGGCGACTCAGGAACGGAAAATATTTTTTGTAGCAGAGCAGCACACGGTTGGCTGATTTTTAAACCCGGGGATCCTCGTTCCGACACAGACAGGGTTAAAATGCGGTTAGGCCCCCGTCTACATTAGCCCTGTCAACGCCAGATGGGCCAGCCATACATATACCCCGCCTGCCGGCGACCGGGCAATCTTCAAGAACCAGAAGCCGCTAGGACAGCGTCTCACACTAAGTAAGTGTAGATATAGGATAAAGTATCTGTTGTCTACATTTAGCATAGGTTGAACTTGATGGACCTACTTCTTTTTTCAACCTCATCTACTATGTAACTATGTAACTATATCCTCCTATTTAACTATGTAACTATGTAACCTACCTGTTAACATGTCGCCACTCACAGAAGTGTTCCACGTCTACTTTGGACATCAAAGAGATGTAATGGAGCCAGCACCCCTCAGCGAAATATGCATCTACAGAAGACGACACCAAGAGTAGCCACTGGTAAACATCGATGCCCCCACCAGCCGGAAAAAGGGTTAACCTGTGTACTTACAAAGTATTTAGACATCGAAATCATAGAGAGAGAGACAGAAGAGAAGAACCGCTTGGGCCACTGAGTCTCCCCATTTTCTCTGGTGTAAAAGCTCCGACCCTAAAAGGTCCTACGATGCCTTTCACGTGTATGTCTATCCTATATCCATCACAGGTGGTTTGGAACTCCCTCTCACTGTGTTAGCCCTTATCTCCTCAGCTGGCAGGCTACCCCGGCAATCCACCCTCCTTTCCGTGATGAAGAACGTCCTCACATTACCACTGAGGCCTCCCGCCCTTCAGCTTCAGAGCGTGACCTCTTGCTCTAGCTCTCCTCTCTCTCTCAACTGAAACATGCTTCCGTTCTGCACCTTATCGAAACTCTTGATATATGTGAAAGTTTCAATCATACCCCCCTCCCCATCTCCCTTCTCTCCTTTCTCTCCCTTCTCGCCTCCAAGCTGCCCTATTTGCCTTATCTGCTTAGAGACACATTACAGTCCATAGACTTACAGATATCGTAAGGGTTATGCAGTTGAGAATCATTGTTCATATTAGATGCTGCATCTGTGGGGTTCGGACGGGACACATTAGAGTCTGGGTCTGTGAGGTTCTGGCAGGACACATTAGACGCTGGGTCTGCGAGGTTCTGACAGGACACATTAGATGCTGGGTCTGCGAGGTTCTGATGGGGCACATTCGATGCTGGACCTGTGAGGTTCTGTACTGTCACTAGGCAGGAAGCTGGGGAAAGAAAAGTGCAATGAATATATAGAACAATACGTTGTTTTTCACCCATTAGCTGTTTCTTCCCACTGGAGAAAAGTTCTACTCCATTCAAACGATTGGGTCTAAACTCTTTTCCAGCGCTGGGTAGACACTTCACTGCATATCGAGTAAGGGTTCATGGCTCTTATTCTGCAATATGTTGGCGCCCACACGGGCGCTGAACTGGTTTATTTCATACTCCATTTGTTGGTTGGCGCTTAATCTCAGTGCTTTGTCCCCATTTTTTCCCCCCACTCTTTTTGACTCAAGCTCACTGTGGCAAGTGAGTAGAGGCAGGCAGTTTAACTCACTCCCTGTAGATGGACACAGAGTCCTTTCTTTTGTTCTTTTATTGTGAAAACAACAATAACAAAAATGGGGGAGGAACTGGGCAGGTGGCAAAAGTACGGGAGAGGTCAATTGCAATGGCTTTACCAAGTGGTAGACAAGTTGTGACTTTCCACAATGGCTGAGGTCCTAGGAGCAGTTAGGGGAGGAGTTATAGGAGCAGTTAGGGGAGGAGTTATAGGGAAAGGTTATTGGAGCAGTTAGGGGAGGAGTTATAGGAGCAGTTATGGGAGGAGTTAAAGGGAGCAGTTGTAGGAGCAGTTAGGGGAGGAGTTATAGGGAGCAGTTGTAGGAGCAGTTAGGGGAGGAGTTATAGGGAGCGGTTATAGGAGCCGTTAGGGGAGGAGTTATAGGGAGCGGTTATAGGAGCAGTTAGGGGAGGAGTTATAGAGAGCGGTTATAGGAGCAGTTAGGGGAGGAGTTATAGGGAGCGGTTATAGGAGCAGTTAGGGGAGGAGTTATAGGGAGAGGTTATAGGAGCAGTTAGGGGAGGAGTTATAGGGAGAGGTTATAGGAGCAGTTAGGGGAGGAGTTATAGGGAGAGGTTATAGGAGCAGTTAGGGGAGGAGTTATAGGGAGAGGTTATAGGAGCAGTTAGGGGAGGAGTTATAGGGAGGGGTTATAGGAGCAGTTAGGGGAGGAGTTATAGGGAGAGGTTATAGGAGCAGTTAGGGGAGGAGTTATAGGGAGAGGTTATAGGAGCAGTTAGGGGAGGAGTAATAGGGAGGGGTTATAGGAGCAGTTAGGGGAGGAGTTATAGGGAGAGGTTATAGGAGCAGTTAGGGGAGGAGTTATAGGGAGGGGTTATAGGAGCAGTTAGGGGAGGAGTTATAGGGAGAGGTTATATGAGTAGTTAGGGGGGGAGTTATAGGGAGAGGTTATAGGAGCAGTTAGGGGAGGAGTTATAGGGAGCGGTTATAGGAGCAGTTAGGGGAGTTACATAGAGTGATTGTTATAGGGAGGGATTGGAGGAGTTACAGGGATGTGGTGGTCATAGAAGCAGTGCTTGCAATAAACCAAAGAGCAAATCCTCTTATCCTAACGTGCATCTCAATGTATATATACATATCTCAAAACAAATGGAACCATATTTACTAAGCACTGCTTTTACGGCCCCGAAAGATACCTTACGGACCCATTCACTCCAATGGGCTTCCAGTACCAGAATGTTTCTTGCGGGACATCCCCACTTAGTATATATGCCCCAACAATGTTTCCCAGGCTAGTGGCATTTAACTGACCAGGTGAATTATCGGAGACCGAGGAGGAAGAGGAGGAGGAGGAGGAGAAGAGAGATGTTTAATCCTGTCGAAAGTGTCACACTCTACGGCCAAGGATGAAACGTTGGAAGACCGAGTCAACTGAGTCCACATGAATCACATCACCACTTACCGATGGACCAATAGCAAGATCCGACATGACAGAAGAGTCTTTTCTTTAGTGCCGGTAACTCTGGGGCGCCAGCAGAGGTGCAAAGTTATTTGGGTGTCCCATGGCATAGCCGCCATGTGATTGGGTCTTGTGATCCTCGGGGGGGGGGGGGCATGACTTGGTGGCTACGTCATGGGCTTCCTGCTTGTTTTCCCGAGGAAAGATGGCAGAGCGCGTTTGGTGACCAGACGATGAAACTCCTCAACCCGTTGGCGTCATACGATCGCTTCGAGCGGCGTTGACGCGATTTAGCGAGTCGGGGAAAAAAAAAAAAACTTTTCTCCGGTGTAATCGGCTTCCTTAAAAAAAATATATGATTCAAACGTATTTTAACCCCGGGTTGAGCGCCACGGGCCCCCTCTCCGGCAATCGCGGTCACGATTACTCGGTCGCCGATGACAGAACGGAAAAAGTGGAAGTCCACCTCCTTCCTGATAGAACGCGATCTCCCAGAGACAAACGAGGCAGGTGACATAACGACGTACCTTCTAATAGCAACGTCTGTAGGGGACCCGCAGGGTTAAAGCAGGGGTGGCCGACTCCTCTCCCCAAGGGCCACCAACAGGACAGGTTTTTGGGATATCTGTGCTTCTGCACAGGTGGCTCAATGAACGGCTCAGTGATTGAGCCACCTGTGCTGAAGCGGGGATATTCTTTAAAAAAAAGGGTGGCCTTTGAGGGCTGGAGTTGGCCACCGCCCGGGTTAAAATAACCATTTAACTTACTTTACTCCTAAAGTGTCTCATCGAAAAATGAATACTTGTTGCTTTTCTACGGGAACACTAAATGGCGTACTGTCAGCTGCTTCTGTTTATCTGGTGGGTGGCGGCAAAGCTATTAAAAAAAAAGGTACTTTGTGGCTTTTGAGGAATGGCAGACAGTATTAAAACCCGAAATACGTTTAGAGGACGGTCGTAAAAAAGCTTTTCGTTTACCGCGGGGAGACGAAAAGTCGATAAAAAGAAATATTTTTTTAAATGCTTAAGCCTGCCCGATTTAAAAGACTACAATAAAGACCAGCTACATGCCAACTATTGAACATATCCCCTGTCTTTAGCTCACTTTGGTCCTAGAAAGGGACTGACCCTTTGGGGAAGAATCAGCTATTTCACCGCCAGTCGGAGTAGGAGGTGAGGGGGTTAAAAGCCCCACCCCCAAATCTGACACCGTCATTGGCCCAACCTTTCCCCCCTTTAATGACAAGCCGGGTGACTTGCAAGAGGTTAATCCTTGCGCTCCCCCCCCCCACCACCACCACCACCCCCCTGCCTTCGGGAACATTTTCTCCCCCTCGCAATCAGAGAAACGGGTTCTCTCCCCCCCGGCGACCCCGAAACTAGTTTCGCCGTAAAGTGCAGCTCCCCTGCAGCACAAGCCAGAAGGAAAGGCAAAGCCGTTTCCTGCAAGCCTGTCAGTCCAGATTCCCCTCCCTCCCTCGCTCCCCCCCCCTACTGATCGCTTTGGCAGGAGAGTAAAGCGAAGCAAAGTCCCACAAGGGGCTGTCCGACTCGGCCAACTCACAGGAGGGTTCTCCGCAGATTCACCATGTGCAACACATTAGCCCTTTAGTCACCGACCCTTTCACTGCCTCAGAGGCGAAGCTACAAGGTATCTCCTCTTATCTCTGGCAAAATGTTGCAATATAGTCATTTTTAATAAAAAAAATCTTCCAATGCATCTACAAGGACATTGCAATCAACTTGTGGCCCTTCTACAGCTCAGCGTTTTCGGATCTGTTCCCCTTTGAAGAACTACAAGAGCTTTGCCCTAAGCTGTACATGGAAACGCAGGCCATGCAAAGACGCCTACAATTCCCCCCCAGAATCCTTTGCTCAGGTTCTGCAGTTGTCCACGGCTTCCGGAGAGTTGGTAAGATGCGGTCTTGGTAGTTGTCTGATCAAACCGTGACGGGACGGGAGCCATTTTTTTTTTTAAATCTAGTATAATGAGACGTATGAACGTTTGACTCAATAAACAATGCGGATTGGTATCAATCGCTGTACATCTACCAGATTAAACAAGAGATTACAGTAATTAGGAATTCTGGGATACAGGCGGGCCCCCTTCGCGCTTGGAACGGAACCCGCCGGAAAGCGGAACCAGTGATTTTCGGCGTATGGGCAATCGCGCAAACCGGCAATCCCCCCCACCCCCCCCCCCCCTTCTACGCATGCGCAAACCTCAGTTCGGCGCGCGCGCCCTTCCTTCTGCGCATGCGCACCCTCGTCAACCGCCCCCGTTCTGCGCACGACCCCGCCGCGGCGGGCCCCCTGCTCGGTACCGCTGTATCAGCGGATCGCCGAAAAGCGGGAGCGCCGAGAAGCGGGCGACCTTGCTGTATTTTCTTACTCGAATAAATCGGGAGCTGCGTTTTGCCGCCACTAAGACTTGTAACCGTTCTCTCTATGGACCAGAAGATTAAATCACAGCAAATATATGGAAGTACATGACGCCGTATTATATAGCTCTCTGGCTCGCTCACACTGACATTTTGACATATGTCTCTTTACGTGCCCATATAATGCACCCCAAAAATGCATCCAGCTGCTGGTCTCAGCAACGTCCCTAACAAAATGTTAATTAAAAACCCATTTCTAATTCTATGGGGGGGGGGGGGGAACAGGTTCCGTCTCT
This sequence comes from Ascaphus truei, assembly GCF_040206685.1. Classification (NCBI taxonomy): domain Eukaryota; kingdom Metazoa; phylum Chordata; class Amphibia; order Anura; family Ascaphidae; genus Ascaphus; species Ascaphus truei. The sequence goes on from NC_134505.1 coordinate 1,627,475, forward strand.
GACTTCTGCGCTTGCACGGGTGAAAATATTATTTTAACACATACCTTTCCAATATAATAAGCATATTAAGCAGGGAAAGTGTTTGCCTCAGTCTCATGTTGTGTTAAACCGGCAGAAATGGAGTATTCAGTATAACACGCTCTTTTTTTTTTACCACTTCCATTCAGTTAAAGGGAGCAGTTAGGGGAGGAGTTATAGGGAGCGGTTATAGGAGCAGTTAGGGGAGGAGTTATAGGGAGCGGCTATAGGAGCAGTTAGGGGAGGAGTTTTAGGGAGAGGTTATAGGAGCAGTTAGGGGAGGAGTTATAGGGAGCGGTTATAGGAGCAGTTAGGGGAGGAGTTATAGGGAGCGGCTATAGGAGCAGTTAGGGGAGGAGTTTTAGGGAGCGGTTATTGGAGCAGTTAGGGGAGGAGTTATAGGGAGAGGTTATAGGAGCAGTTAGGGGAGGAGTTATAGGGAGCGGTTATAGGAGCAGTTAGGGGAGGAGTTATAGGGAGCGGCTATAGGAGCAGTTAGGGGAGGAGTTATAGGGAGCGGTTATTGGAGCAGTTAGGGGAGGAGTTATAGGGAGAGGTTATAGGAGCAGTTAGGGGAGGAGTTATAGGAGCAGTTAGGGGAGGAGTTATAGGAGCAGTTATGGGGAGGAGTTATAGGGAGCGGTTATAGGAGCAGTTAGGGGAGGAGTTATAGGAGCAGTTAGGGGAGGAGTTATAGGAGCAGTTAGGGGAGGAGTTATAGGAATAGGTTATAGGAGCAGTTAGGGGAGGAGTTATAGGGAGAGGTTATAGGAGCAGTTAGGGGAGCAGTTATAGGAGCAGTTAGGGGAGGAGTTATAGGGAGCGGTTATAGGAGCAGTTAGGGGAGGAGTTATAGGAGCAGTTAGGGGAGGAGTTATAGGAGCAGTTAGGGGAGGCGTTATAGGGAGCGGTTATAGGAGCAGTTAGGGGAGGAGTTATAGGGAGCGGTTATAGGAGCAGTTAGGGGAGGAGTTATAGGAATAGGTTATAGGAGCAGTTAGGGAAGGAGTTATAGGGAGAGGTTATAGGAGCAGTTAGGGGAGCAGTTATAGGAGCAGTTAGGGGAGGAGTTATAGGGAGCGGTTATAGGAGCAGTTAGGGGAGGAGTTATAGGAGCAGTTAGGGAGGAGTTATAGGAGCAGTTAGGGGAGGAGTTATAGGGAGAGGTTAAAGGAGCAGTTAGGGGAGGAGTTATAGGAGCAGTTATAGGAGCAGTTAGGGGAGGAGTTATAGGGAGCGGTTATAGGAGCAGTTAGGGGAGGAGTTATAGGAGCAGTTATAGAGAGGTTATAGGAGCAGTTAGGGGAGGAGTTATAGGGAGAAGTTAGGGAGAGGAGTTGTAGAGAGAGGTTATAGTGACACTTGATTGACTGGGTGGGTGAGTGAGTGACTGGGTAGGTGGGTGAGTGAGTGACTGGGTAGGTGGGTGTGTGAGTGACTGGATGGGTGGGTGTGTGAGTGACTGGGTGAGTGAATGGGTGGGTGGGTTGGTGAGTGACTGGGTGAGTGACTGACTGGGTGAGTTGAGTGACTGTGTGGGTGGGTGACTGGGTGGGTGGGTCAGACGACACATGTAGCCCAAGTCAGAGGAACTCCTGAACGCGCCTCGTCCTTTTCCACAGCCCTTTCGGGGTTTGCTGGCAGTAAAAAAAATCCCCGGAGGTTGGCAGCAAGCCCTTTCCTCGTGTGCTGCCGCCCCTACCCCAGCCCAGACTTCCCCCCGTTCTGCAGAACAATTTAAATTCACCCCACCCCCCCCTCAATAATCTCCGTCCACATGTCACATACATCGTAAATAAAATGCAATGACCCCAATACTTCCCATTCATTTTCACTCCCACGTCACCCAACGCTCGTTATTCACTTATATCCTGCACGCTTCCTTTTGCAATATACTGTATTTTAACCCTATACCAACCCATCCCATTCAGAGGTATTTCACTGTGTATTTTTTGCCATTGGATGTAGCACTGGGCTCTGTTTGTGTTTGTTTGTAGTTTATATTTTGCCATGCCCAGTAGCACTCCATTTCCACCCTGTCTCTCCCCCACCCACCCAACCACCCACCCACCCTGTCTCTCACACACCCACCCACCCAGTATCTCCCCCACCCAACCACCCACCCAGTCTCTCCCCCACCCACCCACCCAGTCTCTCCCCCACCCACCCACCCAACCACCCACCCACCCTGTCTCTCACACACCCACCCACCCAGTATCTCCCCCACCCACCCAACCACCCACCCTGTCTCTCCCGCACCCACCCACCCAGTCTCTCCCCCACCCACCCAACCACCCACCCACCCTGTCTCTCACACACCCACCCACCCAGTATCTCCCCCACCACCCAACCACCCACCCTGTCTCTCCCCCACCCACCCAGTCTCTCCCCCACCCACCCAACCACCCACCCACCCTGTCTCTCACACACCCACCCAACCACCCACCCTGTCTCTCCCCCACCCATCCACCCAGTCTCTCCCGCACCCACCCAACCACCCACCCAACCACCCACCCACCCAGTATCTCCCCCACCCACCCAACCACCCAACCCTGTCTCTCCCCCACCCACCCTGTCTCTCCCCCAAACCCAGTCTCTCCCCCACCCACCCAACCACCCACCCACCCTGTCTCTCACACAACGCAGGAAAATCAAATCCCAGGCAACGCTGGGTATATGAGCTAGTATGAGATATATATATATATATATTGTGTGGTAATTTTTGGGGCTTAAATATGAGCTTACTGGGTATTTGTGTGTTTGAAAACTTTGTGGAATATGTTGATTGGGTCATTCATACAGGAAAACTGTCTCTTATACTTGTCTCTCTTTCTCTGTCACTCTGCCTCTGTGTCACGCTCTCTGATCTCCCTGTCTCTCTCTAATCTTCGTCTCTCTCTGATCTCCCTCTCTCTCTCTCTGATCTCAGTTACTCTCTCTGATCTCCATCTCTCTCGCTCTGATCTCCCTCTCTCATATCCGTCTCTCTCTCTGATATCCGTCTATCTCTGTCACGCTCTCTCCCTGTCTCTTTCTCTCTGATTTCCCTATCTCTCTGATCTCCCTTCCTCTCTGACATCCATCTCTCTCTCTCTCTCTCTCTCTGATATCTGTCTCTCTCTCATCTCCCTCTCTGATATCGGTATATCTGTCACTCTCTCTGATCTCTCTCTCTCTCTGATCTCCTTATCTCCCTGCCTCTCTGATATCCTTCTCTCTCTCTCATCTCCCTCTGATATCTGTCTCTCTCTCATCTCCCTGTCTCTCTGATCTACCTGTCTCTCTCTCTCTCTCTCTCTCTCTCTAATCTCCCTGTTTCTCTGAACCTCTCTCCATCTCTCTCTCTGATATCTGTCTATCTCTGCCACTCTCTGATCTCCCTGCCTCTCTGATATCTGTCTCTCTCTGATCTCCCTCTCTCTCTCTGATATCTCCCTCTCTCTGATCTCCCTCTCATCTCATTCTCTCATCTCTCTCTCTCTCTCATCGCTTTCTCTCTCTCTCCTCCCCCTCTCTGATCTCTCCCTCTCTCTCTCTGATCTCTCCCTCTCTCTCTCTGATCTCCATCTCTCTCTCTCTCTGATCTCCCTCCCTATCTCCCTACCTCTCTCTCAACCTCTCCTCTCTGATCTCCCTACCTCTCTCTTTCTGATCTTCCCCCTCCCTCTCTCTTTCTCTCTCTCCCTCTCTGATCTCCCTATCTCTCTGATCTCCCTCCCTCTCTCTCTTTGTGATCTCTCTCTCCCCCTCTCCCTCTGCACACCCCATGCAAGTACAGTATCCTGCTTGGGATAACCTGCCTGGTGACCGCTCTCTCTCTCTCCAACGCTCTTGGAACCCAGCGGTCAGCAGTATCTGACAGCAGAGGAAGGATGTCAGTGTTATATCGCCTGGCACAGAAAGGATGTACCTATTATTTCCAAAGTCACACATCCTCTCCGTGTCGTCCACACAAATCTGAACATCCTTCCCAACATACAATGGGGATTATTCGCGGGTTAACGTACAACACACAGAACCCCAGCAAGCTGATTTTGGGGACCCCTGAGCCCCACAAAATATATATGTATAGGAGTGTCAAAAAGGAGAGCTACTGAGCGTGGCAAATGTATACAACAAGCGACAGGGAAGCCCAATGCAACATCCAACGTGACAACAACACACAGTGCAATACCTACATATTCTCTTGAAAAAGGGGTCATTTAGTTTGACCCTTTGGCCAAAGCGTTGTAGGCCTGCGAGCCACGACAAGGCATGACCACAGTAGGCAGGTCCTCCTTCCCAGGGTTTAAGCGCGGCCCCATCCCCTCTTCCCAAGTCCGCAGGTCTTTTTCATTCGATCTGGATACAGATCCAGTGTTGGTCTTTGTCTTTGTCCCTCCTAGTAGAGGTAAATGAGAATTGTGATCCTAATAGTGGTACGTGGTACCCGGCAGTGTTAGGACCGGCTAACGGTCATTGCCTTGACGTGGCTCGCGGGGTTAAAGTAAATGACCCTTTTTTCAAGAGAATATAGAAGTATTTCACTGTGTATTTTTGTCACTTTGGAGGTAGCGTTGCCATTGGGGCTTATCCATGAAACTGCCACCGTGCCCCCACTGGCACTATCACAGTTTAATGAATGACCCCCCCATCCCCCCCCCCCCAATGTGTGGGTCCCTCAATTTCTACAGTGAGGAAAAGTAGCACTTGATGCATGACTTCCTTGGACGTCTTCGGGGGGCCCCTAGTATTGGGGGGCTCAATTCCAGTCCTCAAGACCCCCCCCCCCCCAACAGGTCAGTTTTTTTTTTATATATTTCAGCTTCAGCGCAGGTGGCTCAATCAGTCCCTGCTTCAGCACAAGTTGCTCAATCAGTCCCTGCTTCAGCACAGCTGGCTAAATCAGCCCCTGCTTCAGCACAGGTGGCTCAATCAGTCCCCTTCTTCAGCACAGGTGGCTCAATCAGTCCCTGCTTCAGCACAGGTGGCACAGTCACTACTTCAGCACAGGTGGGTTAATCAGTCCCTGCTTCAGCACAGGTGGCTGAATCAGTCACCGCTTCCGCACATGAGCTCAATCAGTCCCTGCTTCAGCACAGGTGG